>NC_133375.1:339413-552699 GCF_049309525.1 Garra rufa | reverse complement strand
AATGAAGAAAAATTACATTTTGATATATTTATAGTAGGAGTTTTACAAAATATCTTTATGGAACATCTTTACTTAATTTCCTAATGATTTTTGGCATAAAAGAAAAATCAATAAATTTGACCCATACAATCTTTTTTTTGGCTATTGCTACAAATATACCCCAGCGACTTAAGACTGGTTTTGTGGTCCAGGGTCACATATATACTTTTTAACCACAAATGGTTAACGGTTAGTTCTTTGTCTGCAGAGCTTGACATTAACTTTTTTGCTCACCAGCCTCTGTGGCTGGTTTTCCAAACTTACTAGCCACTCGGCATTTTCAAAATTTTGTTGCTGGGAAATTAAGTTTTATATGACTAAAGTTACTGCATACTGAAATATATTTAAATTGATTTCCAAGTCTTTTTTTTTTTTCTATTTAAAGGGCATTTTCCCAACGAAATCGGTTTTAACAAAACCAATCTTTCCACTGAAGAAGAAAGTGGAAGTGCCATTTAGATGTATTTACACAAAAGCCTAAGCTAAAATGTAGAATGAAAGCATTTACATTGCAAAACTGCAACAGTAGCCTATAAATAATGTTATGAGCTTGGTGTTTAAAATATTCTTTTTTTATATGAAAATATGAAAAAGGGTGGTTAAAAGGTGTATAAATATTTTTTGTAAGAAAATGAAAATCGTTTCACTAGATAAGAACCTTATTCCTTGGCTGGGATCGTGCAGAGCCCTTTGAAGCTGAATTGAAATGGCATTTTTTTTTTTAAAGTTTATAAATAATGTTATTATATATATACTGTATATATATATTAGGGATGTAACGGTATTGTAAATACCGTCGTACCGCAATAGCAAATTTTTTCGATACTACCGTGGTCGCATGACTCGATAAAACGATAGGTCTTCTGAGAAAAGTTTGCTCAGGCGAATGGAGCGAACGGGCAAGTAGGGCTCGCTGCAGCCTGCGGTGGACATCCAACCCCGCCCACATCCATGTGTGACGTCAGACACCACGCCCACGTCAATGCGTCACCGTGTGACTCCCCTCCCCATCGGTAGCCTTAAAGCGGTGCATTTCAAAATACTTCACGAAATTTATCCATGTAAAGTAGCTCTTTCTAAATTCATGGACATTGATAATACCTGCAGTTTCTGTAACACACATGAGGAAGACTTGTGTCATTTGTTTTATAATTGTGAATTGTCTCTTAGTTTTTAGTCTGATGTTAGCACCTTTCTATTTCTACAAAGAAATGTTAATTATATGCTTTCTTTAAAAGATGTTATCTGTACTTATTCTCATAAAAGTAAAATGATTGAGTACGTTGTTAACTTTTACATTTTGCAAGGCAAATATTATATTCATAAACAGAAATTTGCTAAATGCATACCAAAATGTAATTTACTTTTATCAGAAATAGAAGTTTTGAAAAGTCTTTAAAACAAATGAATACATTTGTTGTTACATTTCACGGAGAACTTTTTTTCTGGTTATGCTTCCACAATATAGTTTTTGTATATGTAAGGGAAAAGGAAGAAAATTTGAACTATTGTTTAGTTGTTTCTAGGTTTTAATTTAATTTTTGTTTATTTATTTACTTTTTAATTATACGTTTATTTATTTATTTTTTTCTCTCTATGGTATTAGTTTATTTTTTATTTTATTATTATTATTATTTTAATTTTATCTTATTACATATTGTATTACTGTAAACAGATTAGGCTTGTATTTTGTGTATCTGGATTTCTATTTCAATATTTTTGTAATGTCCAATTATTCTTTAAAAAAAAAAAAGAATCCCGATGTTGTACGCATGTGCAAGAATGGCGGAAGTATGTTGTATCGGGGATGTAAACAAAACAGTTTGTATTAAATAATACAAATTAAACCTAGGTCACCTTTCTTATGGAACTAATTACATTCGAACAGCCGGTAAAACGCTTGCTTTGGTTGATTAAAGTTAGGAAAATGGTAATTGGTAATAAAACATTTAAACCCTACCCTATTTGTTTGTGTAATGACATAAATTCACGTTTATTATAATCGATTTTGACATAGCTTAGACAAGATCAGATTTAGACGGACAAGTAAGTTTTGTTATTGTAAAAGTAACACTTAGCATATTTTCATTTTCATCTAATTCTCTAAAGATATGTCCACAAATGTGAACATTGCTAATCATATTATCACTATTTTAATATGTGTTAATACTATTTAATATGTTGGATGTGTGATGTGTTTGAACATGGGCGCAGCGTCTGGCGTCACACTTGGATGTGGGCGGGGTTGGATGTCCACCGCAGGCTGCAGCGAGACGCTCCTCCGAACGGGAGGTAGCGGGAACTACAATTCCCATCAGCCCAGGCGTGGCCATCATCCTTTGCGGTCTGTTGTCGCTACAGATCAGAGTATGTGAGCGGAGTGGAGCGGTGTGATTCTGAGGGAGGAGCGGATGTTTGAAAAGTCGGAGCGTCGTGGTTTTAACTCGCTCCAAGACCGCTCCACCACCGCTCTATCATGAGAACAATTCATGCCAACGGTCCCTAATATAACTTCATATTAAGCAGGAATTCACATGCTAAACATATTTCGCTTGATAGAGATGGATCACTCAAATCAGAAATAATGTGAAGGCTATGATGACGGCAATGTACATCATATGAGCGGTAAATTATAGTTCACAAGGTTGTTCTTTCTAGATAATTAATATTTTCAGGTGAAAGCATCATTTAAACAGGTACAGCACTTATTCACACGCAATCACTCTGTTAATGCATTAAAACAAATGTAATGGTATCCGATTTCGAATGAGCGGAAATCTGTAAGAAATGCAGCGATCCATAAGTAAAATAACTGGCGAAAATGTATTTTTATTTTCATTACAAACTTTGCACTGCATAAAGCAGCAATTATACTCTTTTAATGCTGATGTTATTAGCTTGGAAGCTGGAGCGGAGTGATTATTAAATGCACAGAGCGCGGAGGGGAAATTGTTGCCGCTCCACTCCGCTCACATACTCTGGTCCCAAGTGAGAGGGTTTTTTCTGTTGCAGGGGACATTGTAAATGCCCAGAGATCCCAGCTTTTACCAGATAATGTTAATATGCTAATTTCCCTTAAAAAAACCTGTCTCTGTCTGAATAAGTGAGTGTGTGAGTGAATGAGGTGATTGTTCTCAAATACTCATTCAGCACATGGGCCAGCTGCAATAAGTAGGCTGCTATTTTTATTTTTTCTGAGTTTTCAAGAATACTAAATTGAAACTTTAATTTTTTTTTTACATGGTTTAATAATTTTTTGTTATTAAAATTGAAGTTCCTGTTGCAAAGTGATAGATGGCTAATTTGTATGCCATTGATAAGTTCAGTGTTCATGTAAACTGTTTAATAGGGTTGGGAATCGAAAATCGATTCCGATTCTGGAATCGGATACTTAAGATAAAGAATCGGATACTTGTTATAATATTAAAATTTCGATTCCTCGTTTCGATTCCTGGTTGCATTTTTTCCATCTAGTGATCTGCCAGGACCTTCCGCGCGTGCAATCTGCCAGGACTTTACGTGGTAATGTAAACATCAGTCGAAAAGATGGATCACGGTAAGCGTTTAAAAGTGTGTCTACGCTTTGTAAAAACCGAAGACAAATCTACCGCTGCACGCAAACTTCATCTTAGAGATCTGCAAGGGACGGATTTTAGTCCTGCGCCCGCCCACTCCAGAAGGAATATATGTTATTTCGTCCCGCAAAAGCCCACATAAAAGTCACTTATACCCCCGCGGGAAGACAGGTATCTACTTTATCTCTTGGCTGCATGAAACAAACCCTCCCGGTAATGTAAAGACAAAGATGACCAGAGTAATAGTAACGAACTCGCGCGTGCCTAATGTATTCATTCTTGTATATCGGAGTCGTACATTAGGCACGCATAAGTCCGCTGTTGATTCACAAACTATTCATGCTTTCGGTGCTCTGATCCATAGTATTTTTGCGTGAAATTTCAAAATATTTGCATAGTTTTCAAAATGAATGTCCTGTGAGTTTTTTATAATGAATGCTTACCCATAGAGGTGGATCTTGTAAGGGTCAGTGGTGTTTAAGCACATATGAGCACCAGCATAAACAGATTTACAATGTATTTACTGTATTTTTCATTTATATGTTTATTTTATAATAAATACAAACAGTAGATATTCAGTCACTTAAGAAAGAGTACTCTGAAGTTGTGAAGAATGTCTGAATTAAATAATTTAGGTGCTTTAAATCTGTATGTGTGTATTCATGTTAAAAAGTTAGAGCAGAGGATTTTCTTTTAAATTCAAAAGTATAGCTTTAATTTAAAGTTTGTTTGATTTTTTTTTTATAACATGCAGGAGAAAAATAAAAAGGCAAAACTAATGTTTAGGTTAATAAAAAAGGTTAAAAAATAAACACCTTTAGAGGAAATGTCAGGCATAGGGGGGGCCTTGCAAAACTGACCCGAGAAGAAGGGGGCCCTGATATAAAAAAGGTTGAGAACCCCTGTAATAAAATAATATGTTGCAAGCTAGCACTGAAAATAAACATGTTTAATATATTAATGTTTGACTTTTGTGTTTGTTTTTTTTTTTTTTTTTACTAAATCGGAATCGAAACTGGGAATCGAAAAGAATCGGAATCGATAAGTGGAATCGGAATCGGAATCGAAATCGATAAAATTCAAACGATACCCACCCCTACTGTTTAATAAGCACTTCTGGCACTTTTTTCGAGTTTCTTCATTAGTTTTGTTTTTCCTGTAAATGATTCAATAAATACCGTACCGTGACATTCATATCGAGGTATTACCGTACCGTGAAGTTTTGATACCGTTACATCCCTAATATATATATATATATATAAAAAGACAATCTACTTAATATTGTCTTAATAAATGAGCCATTGAGTCATGCCTTCAGATGATTCGTATAGACTTCTGATTCATTCAAAAATGAAGCAAGAGCTTGTCCTTATGAATGGACCACTGAATTATTGACTTAAATGATTAAGTCAGTAACGAAACACCATTGCTCAGAGATGCGTGACTGTATTGTATCTTGTTTTCGTTAAAGCTGGATATAAACTAATGCAAATATACCAATCCTGACATTAAACATTGGTGTCTGACTTAACCGATAGTTCTGCCAATCAACTATCGTTGCCGATTAATCGGCAAAACCGATACATCGGCCGACCTCTAAACATGACTACATAACGCGTGGAGTCAAGCTAGTGCAAGATGAATATTTGTGGTTAAAAAGTAAATAAATTGTAATGTTCTTTAGAAAAAGAGTGATCGTTTCAATAGATAAGAGCCTTATTTCTCGGCTGGGATTGTGTAGAGCCCATTGAAGCTGAACTGAAACTGCAATTTGAGCCTTCAACCCAATGATCCCCATTAAAGTCCACTATATGGAGAAAAATCCTGGAATGTTTTCCTCAAAAACCTTAATTTCTTTTCGACTGAAGAAAGAAAGACATGAATATCTTGGAAAACATGGAGCTGAGTAAATTAGCAGGACATTTTAATTCTGGAAGTGAACAAATCCTTTAAGTGGGTTTTTAGAAATATTTCATAATTACCAGTATCCAAAGGTTTATCAAAAAATAATTTCATTTTACTATTATGATACATGTTCAAAAAACAGTATTATCAGGAAAATAGTACTATCACAGTACCATGTCCGAAAAACAATGGTAATATTATGGTACATTTGATCCTTTTTTTTTAATGGCATGCACTTGGTAGTCTGAACTTCCCAAGTGCATCTAGAGCACATTAACATGTTCTACATATTCATACTCTTACATTATTGTGGCCGTCTGATAAGATGTGGATGGTGTTGGGAGTCGAGTGCACAATTTGCATTTTTTATTGGTCCAGAACCTACTGGGATCTAAATATGAACACAGGCCAGGTGAAATAAAGTGGATCTGGTTAATCACATCAGGTTAATGTTTCTAGAAAATGCATAATTTGCTTCCTCTACTGGCACGGTTTTCCCCCACATTATAATCGCAAAGATAGCGTTAAAAGACACACGTGGTGGATGGAGGGAAGAGATGAGGGGCTGCTCCTCTCCAGCTGTGGCTGATTTATTTCAACATTATCTCACGTCCGTCTGAAGCTGTTGCGTAACTAGTCGTGCATTCTCACTGCAAGAGCAGACATGCATGTGACACTCGTCCTGCTGCCTGAAACTTCTGGAAATGAATGTATTTCCAACACCAAGCAAGAGATTTTCTTGAAATAAAGGAGAAATTCTAGTTAAATGTCATGTTGTTTGGATGTTACACAGCATTCAGCTTGACCAACCTAGTCATGAGGAAGCAATAAAGAGGAAGTCTTATAGATAATAGTGTTTCCTAAATGCCACCAAAATCTAAAATTGTAAGTAAAATGCTAAAAAGTGGTGTTCCTGATTGTGTGTAGCACCTACGGCTCTGCAGTTTTAGCTATTTAGGATTGCGAAGTTTTACTGTACCATAAGCTTCAGGGACAATATAGGGTCTATATTCTGTCCCCAACTTTAAAGTACTCTTATTACAGATAAGAAATTAGACAAATAATAGGCTAACATTGAGTACATTTTGATGTCAATAGCAGCCCTTCAGTGTTTTTTGATTCTCGGTAAAGTCAATTGTGTGCATTGTGTGCTCCACATGCCTGGATTAACATACTGACATTATTCCTCCTCCCACAGCTTTTCAATGAAGTGCATGTTGTTCCCTTAGGGAACATTCAGTATGGATGTGTGCTTGTGCTATAGTCCACTGCGATGAGTTTTCAAATCATAAAACAGCAGTTTTATTTTAAGGCCCATTATGACATAATCCATTGAGGAAGTATAAGAGTTTTATTTTGCGATAATGACTGTCTGACTGTATATTAGATATGTAATAGAGCGCTGGAGGGATGGGATATTGTTGTAGGCCAAAACCCGGAAACAAGTTGCTGTAGCTAAAGTCAATGGTTTTTTTGAATGAGTTTTTTAATCATGCTCTTGCACACTTTTTTTTTTTTAAACTACATAAGTGAAATGAGTTGAAAGCTAGTAATTTTCCTGTTAATTCTCATTGTCTTTTTAGAAAGTTTTGTAATATTTCTCACTACTGAAACACACTAATATCTAATTTAATAAGATGGGTTACATTGACACATTAAGATTTTGCTTACATCTACCTTGTACATATATTTTTTGCTATTTTGTTCAAAAGTTCTCAGAGCAACAAGTACAATTTTAACAACATTTCAAGTTGTTGTATTTTGAATCCAATTTTTCTTTGTAAAAGTCAAAAAGTTGATCATACTGATTTCAAAGTGAGAGCGGGGCACACTTTTTGAATTTCGCGGTTTACGTAAATCCATTTGGGGTTAAGAGTACAATTTTTATCCACATTATTTTCACACTTGTTTAGTACAAATATATCACTTTGTTTCATATTTACAGTGTATTTTCATTATTTACCTCAAAAGAAGGAGGTGAAACGTGACAACATGCCCCCTAGGTGGGGTACATTGTAACATGTAGGGGGCACATTGTAACACGAGCATATGACAGCTTAAAATGTTATCTGATCGAATGAAAAAAATATACACAACAAACAAAAGTCCTTACAAGTAAATAGTGTAAATTGCATCGCTAATGTCATAGAAAATCATAGTTTAATAACAGCGGGGCATATTGTCACACAATGTTACAACGTTCCCCATCTGCGCGACTGGAATATAAAACAGGTTAGTGTATTCCGCTGGTTTGCGAAGCATTAATAAACTATCTAAACTGATAAATAGCAAATTGGAGATTAAAATAATAGCAGATTTGTCTCATCATAACATCTTAGTTGATAATTCAGTACACTTTATTTTTGACAAAACATCCCATGTTTTGGTAGTGACAGGAATAGGGATGCACCGATCCGGATCGGCCGATCTTGCTTGCGCGTTTTGTCAGTAAAGCCGGTTCTGTAATCAGCAGTAAATGCCATCAGGTGCGTGATTTCACGTTGAGCCATATATACTACACACAGCCGTTGTTTACCGACGAGCTGCGCACATTCACACTGATAATGAACATGGATTTGCGCATCTTGTCTGTGAACAACGGCTGTGTGTAGTATATATGACTCAACGTGAAATCACGCACCTGACGGCATTTACCGCTGATTACAGAACCGGCTTTATTGACAAAACGCGCAAGCGGATCGGCCGATCCAGATCGGTGCATCCCTAGACAGGAATGTTTTGGTAGCGACTACATCACAACACAAAATTTTAACTTGCATACTAAAACACTATTAAAACATACAAATAAACATAAAAATGTACATAACTGTACTAAAATTGTATTTCCACCACATAAAGAATTATGTGTTTTATCATAAAATTGTCATTACCGAAACAGTCACGACCGAAACATTCTGTGAAGTTTCGGGAAGTGAAAACTTTTATGGGATAACACTCAAAAAAACAAAACAAAGATGTCACTACCGAAACTTCACGAAATGTTTCGGTCATGACTGTTTTGGTAGTGACAATTTTAGATACTTTTGAAAATAGCTCAAAGATGCTAATCAGCACATGGTTAGCTAGCACAGTTCTGAACAGTTGCACACATATAAAAACTAAATGTTATGGAATAACTCCCAAAAAAAGTGTTTATATAAATAAATAAATTGTTTGCTAGTGACATTATTTAAAGTTACACACAGATTTTTCATACTTTTAAACACATTTACCTCAAAATGATGAGGCCTATCTACTCACCATGTTGAGGGACACATAAATATTTCTCAGCCAATGGACTAAAACATACACTGTTTCGGTAGTGACATGAAAATGCTGGACACAATAATATCTTTTCAATTTAATTAAGATAATTGTTATGATAAAACAATACTAAGATGTTGCAGTGGTTAAAAGATTGCGTTAAATCAAATGTATTTTATTATTTTCTAGTGGGCCACAGTGAGGATGGAAAGAGGAGCCAAGGAGAAGAACCATCTTCTGTACAAGCCTTACAGCCTTCACGGTACGTGTGTTAGCGGCTGTGTAAACACTGTGTGCTGTTACACCTGTGGGAATATTATTTATTACTTCTGCTGTATGCTCATCTGCTTGTTAATCTGCTTGTTTTGGTGTGTCTCAAGTGCTCAGTGGATCTCACAGGACATGTACTGTGGTGTTTTTGTTAGCCGTTTCTGTTAAAGGAGAAGTTCACTTCCAGAACAAAAATGAACAAATAATTTACTCACCCCTTTATCATCCAAGATGTTCATGTCTTTCTTCATTTAGTCATAAAGAAATTATGTTTCTTGAGGAAAACATTTCAGGAATGTTCTCCGTATAGTGGACTTATATGGTGCCCCTGAGTTTGAACTTCCAAAATGCAGCTTCAAAGGGCTCTAAATGATCCCAGCTGAGGAAGAAGGGACTTATCTACCAAATGATCGGTTATTTTCTAAAAAAAAAAAAAAATACAATTTATAAACTGAATGCTCATCAATGCTCATCTTGTTTAGCTCTGCATCAACTCTGTGTTTTCCAGTTCATTATAGTTAGGGTATGTCGAAAAGCTCCCACCTCATTTTCTCCTCCAACTTCAAATTCATCCTACATCGCTGTTTTACTTGCTTTGCACGTTAACTTTGTAAACACTGGGTTGGTACTTCTGCAACTTGTAGGATAAAAAAATGAGGTGGGAGTTATTTGACTCACCCTAACTGTAATGAACTGGAATACACAGTTCACAAAGACCTAGACAAGTTTGACCTAATTGTTCATAGAAAATAACCCATTGTTTCACTAGATAAGACTCTTCTTCCTCTGGGATTGTTTAGAGCCCTCTGAAGCTGCATTTAAACTGCATTTTGAAAGTTCAAACTCAGGGGCACCGTAGAAGTCCACTATATGAAGAGAAATCCTGAAATGTTTTCCTCAAAAAACTATTTCTTTACGACTTAAGCAAGAAAGACATAAATATATTGGATGACAAGGGGAGTAAATTATCTGTATATTTTTGCTCTGGAAGTGAACTTCTCCTTTAATTCAGTTGTATATTAAAAATCAAATTTCTTAGGGATTTTAATATTGCATAAATTATTTTCTCTCAGGCATCATTGCTAAAGAACTCACATCTCTAGAAGAGGAGCTCAAAGAGATTCGGCGCAACGGCAGCAGCCGAGAGTTGGATGGCTCCGCCTCCGCCTCCACCACAACGGGCCCCGCCCCTTCCTCATCAGAGTTTGAAATGTCAGACACCTTCTACTTTTGCCGTCGTGGCATTGAAAGCATCGTAGACGATGAGGTTACCAAATGTTTCTCGGCAGAGGAGCTTGATTCGTGGAACTTGCTGACCAGGAGCAACTATAACTTCCATCACATTAGCACCAGACTGACAGTGCTGTGGGGTCTCGGCGTTGTCATCCGTTATGGGTTCCTCCTGCCCCTCAGGTGAGGAAGAAAATGAGGCCACTACCATGGTGGGGTACTACCATACATTTTTGACACACACCGTGTGCACTGGTATTTTTTAAAGTAGCTTCTGGCACCGCCAAGGGATATTTTTTTGTAAGGGACATTGCAAATTAAGGGAGTATTCAAATTAGAAACCGTTGCTTCATGAAGAAAGGAGCCGAGGGAGCTGCTGTTACTCTTATTTACATGTCTGTGATAAAACAATCCAGCAAAGATACAGCACATGGTTCATTGTTGAGTACACTGGTACACTGGTCCCTATGTCATATAACAGAACAGAGAAAGCAGCGCTTTTTACTTTCAATGGCTATTATTAGTGTTAAAGGAAATAATAATAATAATAATAATAATAATAATAATAACAATTCTTATTTTGGATTGGCTGACTTTGTAATTTGACATTCTAACTGGTCCTCCCTGAGACACTTGCTCTGTTCTGGCACACGAGTCTGAATTTAGCGTCTTAAAATACAGGCTAATTCTGACGCCCCCTCAGGGCCATATGGAGCTTGTGTAGGATTAATGTCAGTCAGGGCCATGGCCTTAACCCACATTCTTTAATAGAAACTCACCGTCTCGTTTGCACATTTGAGATGAGAAAGAGCGCCTGGTTTCTGAGCTCTGTTTAATCAGATGTTCTCACCTGGGTATTGTGGGATTAATTGAATCCTGGACAGAAACCTAAATGCTCAGCTTAAATTTTTCAGCAGCATGGGTCAGAGCTGTGGTGTGGTGGGGAGCGCGTGTGTTCTTTGAACTGTTGTAATCATATAGCTATATAGGTTTATATTTGACCTGTGACATATTTCAGTGTCTCTATTTCGTGTCATTCATGTCCTAAAAAATTTACTTTTTTATATTAAAGGTGCACTCATTAATTTATTGCTAATTAATAAAGTTCTACAAATAAAAAAAGCTAAATAAAATAAAAAAAAATTGAAATTACATGCATTCATATGAAATGAATACAGTCAAACCCGAAATTATTCATACCCCTGGCAAATTCTGACTTAAAGTTACTTTTATTCAACCAACATTTTTGTTTTGGCCGGAAATGACACAGGCTTCTCCCAGAAGATAATAAGACGATGTACAAGAGGCATCATTGTGGAAAAAAATATTTCTCAGCTTTTATTTACATTTGAACAAAAAATGGCATGTCCAAAATTATTCATACCCTTTGCAAACTGTCACAGTCTATGGGGAAATCCAAAGTTCTATACCATTCCAAATAGTCCAAGCTGTTCTTAATTACCCTGATTCATTGGGAACAGCTGTTTTAATCAACTCAACAGGTGAAAAACAGAAGCTCTCTGCTGTTGGTTTGTGGACACTCATGGCTAAGACAAAGGAGCTCACTGAGGACCTGTGCCTGTGCATTGTGGCTACTCACAAGTCAGGAAAGGGCTATAAGACCATATCTAAATGTTTTGAAGTTCCAGTGGCTACAGTGCAAAGTATTATTAAAAATAATAATACTCCGCACTGTGAAAAGTCTCAGAGGATGTGGTCGGAATGGGCAAAAATACCAGTGGAGACAAGCAAAAAGCTGGTCAGCAATTATAGGAAGCGTTTAATTGCTGTAGTAGCCAATAAAGGCTTTTCTATTGATTATCAAGAAGGGAAGGAATAATTTTGGACATACCACTTTTTGTTCAAATGTAAATAAAAGATGAGAAATGTTTTTTTTTTTTTTTTCCCCACAATGATGCCTCTTGTACTTTGTCTTATTATGTTTTGGGATAAGCCTGTGTCATTTCCGGTCAAAAAGAACTTGCTGGTTGAATAAAAGTAAATTCAAGTCAGAATTTGCCAGGGGTATAAATAATTTCGGGCTCGACTGTAGTTATGTTTCACAAATCTAGAAAAATGCAAGCAGAACTTGCTGTGCACTTTTAAATTAAAATTTTGTAAAGATTGTTCCAGTGTTTGAGCTACAGTGTCTTGTTTTCGGTTTATCAGGTTAACATTAGCAATCACAGGAGTGAGCCTATTGGTTGTCTTCACCACCATGATTGGTTTTCTGCCCAGTGGAAGGTAGGAAACAATTAAATAAAATATATATGATTTTTTTGTCATTTGTTTTGCTTTCTTAAACTAGTGCTGAAGCAACATATTTGTGAGGCCAATAACAGATCTTAATGTTTGCAGCATGAAAAATTTTCTCAGTGAGAAAGTGCACCTGATGTGTTACCGTATCTGCGTAAGAGCGCTGACTGCTATCATCACATACCATCACAGGTAAGAAAATATTTTAAGTGTCACAGATGTGTGAAAAAACATTTGTCTGCTACCTGAAATCCCCAACCGTCTGGAGCCTTGGCATTTTGGGTCAATGTGCAATTTGAAATGGCACGTTCACAAACACGCATATAAGCTCTCACAATCAGATGCTTACACTTACATTAGCACTCACATTCATGCACGTAAACACAGTTGTAATAATCACAATCAAACAAATTATCAGATACATGCATAATCACTAACACTCACAATTACTCTCACAATGCACACTTAGAATAACATGCTCAAACACTCACATGCACAATCACACAGATACTCTCTCAATCAGATGCTTACATATAGACCGTCACAATGAGAATATGTGGGTAATTGTGAATGTATGCAAGCATGTGATTGTGAATATGTATGTGACTGAGAGTATGTGTGATTTTGTATGATTAAGAATCCCCTTGTTAGAGTGATGGTGTGTGATCTGTGCGTGTGATTGTGAGCATCTAATTGTGAGAGTATGCTTGTGATGCATGCATTCACAATTACTCACACATTCTCACAATCACAAAAACAGTCACATGCACAGTCACAAGCATACTGTCACAATCAGATGCTCAAATTCGCACAGAGATTACACACCATCACTAACGCCTGTTTCACACATACTCCGTCTGCAGTGTGTATGCAGTCCGTGTGCGTTACGTATGCGGTGCAGAGGCAGCACGGACTCGTTTTGCTTTCACACAGGACGCGCTTGCAGTCCGTTCCTGATCCGCGGGTGTTTAACACAAACACACCATTTATCCGTTATTTTAATTTCAAATCCAAACGTGCTTTTTCAGCATTTATCACAGTACGCTAATACAATAATACTAGACATATTTCCGTTTAAACTCAACGTATTATAAACAACGTAGGCTATTATTCAATGCACTTGACTTCTAGATTTGTATAAGTTGCTCAAGCAAGTTGCAACACATTTAAACACAGCATAGGTAGGCTATATCTTCCTTTTCATATTGAAATTAGGCTATCACAAATATTTTAAATTAAAACTTACCACAGACAGAAACAGTCGGCTTTCTGTGCTTTTCTTTCGTATTAAATCTTTATTAAAAAACATATTTTAAAGAACTTTTCTACCTGGACAATTGCATCTATTATGTAGCCTTGTTTATTTAAAACTGCACTATTTTAAACCTAGCCAAAAAGCAACGTGTTGACTGTGAAACACAGTACACTGCATTTATATGCAGTTTTGGTACATTTCCGTGTCAATCCGTGTTCATTTTTACAGCAAACAATGTGCTGTCACTTTAATTCAGCGCATGCAACGCAATGCAGCACAGCAAAAATAGACTCTGTGCCGAAACGATCCCTGCACTGCTGCAAACGCACCGCATCTGGAACGCACTACCGGACAGCAACCGCGTGCAGTGTGAACGCTCTGATCCGTTAACATGGGTGCGGAAAAAAATACGCAACGCATACGCACTGCAGACGGAGTATGTGTGAAACAGGCGTTACAAGGGGATTCTCACAATCATACAAAGTCACATACAAAATCACACATACTCTCACAGTCACATACATACTCACAATCACATGCTCGCATACATTCACAATTACCCACATATTCTCACAATCACAAAAACACTCACATACACACAAAATCACAAGTATACTATCACAATCAGATGCTCACAATCGCACACATAGACACTCACAATGATGTGCACACCATCACATGCTTGCATACAATCACAATTACCCACATATTCTCACAATCACAAAAACACTCACATGCACAATCACAAGCATACTATCACAATCAGACGCTCACAATAGACACTCACAATGACACATAGACACTCACAATGATGTGCTCACATCATACAAACACTCATATATACTGTACACATACACACACAATCACATACATACTCTCCAGATCAGTAGCTCACAGTCACAGAAACACTCGCATAACATGTTCAGAATCACACACTTGCACATTCACAATTACAAAATTCCCACAATCAGACACTAACAATCAGTCACATTCACACACAATCACACACACCTTCTCAATCAGGCAGCCACACGGTCACAATTACACAAACTAATACACATTCTGAATCACATACTGTACATACAGACTAACAATCACTCAATCAATCACACACACATGCTTAAAATTCACAATATTCACACAATCACAATAAATCCTTCACAATCATGCTCTCAAATAAAACTTGTAACTGCACACTTAAATCGTGCATTCAAAATCACATTCTCACAATCACTTTCTCACAGTTCTCTCTGAAGTAGCTCTTCAAACCTGACTATCTTCCTTGGCACACAACAGGATGAATTTTGAAGAATGTACTAGTCACTCTTGTCCATTCAGTTACAGTAAATGAGAGCTGGTGTTTGAGAATATTAACTCTAGAATGTTCTGTATCAATGGTGCATCAGGTACATTTCGATTCTGATGTTATCTGACACACAAACAGAATGGGGTCAGACGTCATAACACCCGAACGATAACAGCGAGTTAACAGGGGCTTGGTGTTTCAATGTCAGGCCAGCCTTCAGCTGAATTTGAACTCCTCCAATGGCCTCTTTGTCATTATCTCAGCTTGTCATTCCTGCATCGCCCTAATGTGATCATGTGTGGTATTACAGGTCACTGTTCTCTTGTGCATTCTCTCTCTCTATCTCTATCTCCTTTCTTTATAAGAATAAAGAAAGGAAAAAAAGGACCTCTCCCTTGACCAGTCAAACTAGTTCCTTTCACAAGGACATTCAGGGTTTTGTGACAACATAACAGCATGAAGAAGACTCTACTAAACTGTTGGATGTCCGCATAAACTTTCATTAGATGACATTTGGCCTGTTTACCATAAACTTGGATTGCTCTGCTTTTCCAGCCAGTATTTACACTCTCTACTCAGATCTCCTGTATTTGTCTTTTTCTGGAACAGTGAAAATAAACCCAAGAATGGAGGCATCTGTGTCGCCAACCACACGTCACCCATTGACATCATTATACTGGCCAGTGACGGATGCTATGCAATGGTAAGTGTGTGTTTGTATGTTTTGACTGGAAATGTAGTTGGTGTGTTTGAGAAAGAAGCACTAAAAGGGTTAATTGTGTGTGTTAAAGGTGGGTCAGATCCATGGGGGTCTGATGGGACTCATTCAGAAATCTATGGTGAAAGCTTGTCCACACATTTGGTTTGAGCGCTCAGAAGTCAAAGATCGCCATCTAGTGGCTAAAAGGTAACAACATCACAGCTGTCATTTCTGTGGGTTTTAAACAAAAGCGCTGGATTCTTCTAAAAATAGTATTATTTAAAGTATCTCATTTACATATTATTAATATTATTGTCATTGATTAAATACGTTTTTATTTTAGGTTGAGTGATCATGTAAAAGACAAAAGCAAACTACCCATCCTCATATTCCCAGAAGGTGAGCTGAACTCATTCTCCGAAATTGAAATTAATAAGAAAGTGAGACTATAGGAGACTACTATGTTTTTTCCTACACCCACTACCATTAAAAAGTTTAGGATCTGTAAGATTATTTATGTTTTTTTTTAAAGAGGTCTCTTATGCTTATCAAGGCTGAATTTATTGGATCAAATATACAGTAAAAACTATATAAAAAAAAACTTTTTTAGATTTTCTTTATTCCTGTGCCAAGCAAAATTTTCATCAGCCATTAGTCCAGTCTTCAGTGTTACCTGGTCCTTCAGAAATTCTTCTAATATGCTGAATTATTATCCATGTTGTAAACAGTTGTGTTGCTTAATATTTTTTTGGAACCTGTGATACTTTTTCAGAATTCTTTGATGAATAAAAGTTTAAAAGAACAGCATTTATTCAAAATAGAAAACTTTTCTAACAATATAAGTCTTTGCTATTACTTTTTTAGTATCAGTTTAAATATACACATTAATTTCCTTCAAAAAAAGAAAGAACAAAAATTTACTGACCACAAACTTTTAAATGGTAGTTTGTTGTTACAAAAGATTCTACTTCAAATAAATGCTGTTTGTTTTAACTTTTTATTTACTGAAGAATCCTGAAAAAAATATCACAGGTTCCAACGAAATATTAAGCAGCACAACTGTTACCAGCACTGATAAGAAATCAGCATATTAGAATGATTTCTGAAGGATCATGTGACACTGAAGACTGGAAAAATGATGCCAAAAATTCAGCTTTGAGCACAAAAATAAATTACATTTTAAACTATAGTAATTTTACATAAAAAAAAAAAATTCTAGATTTTTGATCAACTAGGCAGCCTTGATGAGCATAAGAAACTTCTTAAAAAAAAACATAAAAAATTGTACTGATCCCAAACAGCTGTGTGTGTGTGTATGTATGTATATATATATATATATATATATATATATGTGAACTGATGGATCCACAAGATAATGTCTTATAAAAATTTTAACTATTAAACAATTTAAACAAAGGCAGTAAAATATATGTATATGTTATTTAAGTAATATAATACTTGATTGATAATAATTGTTTAAATTAATATAATTGATTTATTCTTTGAAAGTTTAATATTAATTTATGCAATTGCAATGTGTATATATATATATATTTATATTTATTTATTTATGTTTTTACTTACTGACTCCAAACTTTTGAACGGTAGTATATTTATTTTTAAATTGAAAGGCATTCTAAATTTAAACAGTAGGAAACAAATACTGGGAATCTATCATTTAAAATCAGTATTTGTTAAACATTTTCTCACAGAGTGAAATGACCACACTTGTTTTTCAGGCATACATAGAAAGATAAAAATTGTTATGGATATACTGTATTCCTTGTTTGTGATTGATTAATTTTAAAAGACCTTTTACAGTGTCTTCACTAATTCATATACTTATATAAACGTGTAGTGACTAACATAGAACAACTGAGGTGATCTAGATGTCAATGGTATAATGTTTGTTTCATGCGTTTATCATATTAATTATCTCCAGGTACCTGCATTAATAACACATCAGTTATGATGTTCAAGAAAGGAAGCTTTGAAATCGGCTCAACCGTCTACCCCGTCGCCATAAAGGTCAGAAAATCTCACTTCCCTATTGAATACTCTGATTTAGGGATGTGAGCAAACTTGGAACATTAAGTATTAAATTTTAGTGCACAACTTGTCTTGCAATGTTTGAGTTGTGATCATAAATGATACAAAAATGGTACACATGGGAGTCTGAGAACACTAATGAAAATACTGCTGTTTTACCAATTGCATATCCAGCATTTGTATGAAAAGTTTAATTAAAAAAATAGCATTAATAAGGGTCCTAGTATTTGCTTTGTCCTCTTCACTTTTGGGGATAGTTCACCAAAAAGCGAAAATTCTGTCAATAATTACTCACCCTCGTGTCGTTCCAAACCCGTAAGACCTTTGTTTGTCTTTGGAACACCAATTAAGATATTTTTGATGAAATCCAAGAGCTTTCTGATCCTGTATAGACAGCACCACAATTGACAAGTTCAAGGCCCTGAAAGGTAGTAAGGGCCAGTATTGGGCGCATTACTTAATTAAAGGTAATTAGTTATAGTTACTAGTTACTTCTCACAAATAGTCAAGTTGCATCGTTAAAGTAACTAATTATCAGGGAAAGTAACTATTGTGTTACTTTAAAAAAAAAAAAAAAAGTAAAATATGTCAAATAACTTGGATGCCCCAATATTAAATATGGCAAGTAAATGAAACAGTGTACACTAATCTACACTATACTGTTGCTGTGGGACAATGTGAGACACCTTCCAGGGGCTAAATATCATGTTATTGGGGTTGCTTTAACCCGTGGCATGTTACTGAAAAAAGTAATGCTGTTAGTAACGCTGTTTATTTATAACGCCATTATACCCATCACTGGTAAGGGCATTGTTAAAGGACATGGAAAAACATCCTACGGCAAGACTGTTGTCACGTCGGTACTGTCTGTCTCATTTTTTCCTGATGACTGTGATACGAACTAAAAAATATTTAGTCATTTAGAAACTGCAAAGGGTCTACTTTTATTTGTGTGGAGTCATAATAACAAGAAAACAATGTGATTTTGTAAAATAAAGAAAAGAAACGGTGCGCTCTCTGCAGTCTCGGTATCTATCATCTCTCTTCATAGACACATAAATAAAACAACCTGAATCTCCGCGAATATGTGCACCACAGACATGAGAAATATATGTATAGAGAGCTTGAAATGTCTACGTTTCAATGAAGCAAGTCACGTCGAAAACAAATATTCTCTGATAAAGTTATCCGTATGACACCAACGCAAGCTACAGTATTTCCTGTCTAAACTCATTTCTAATGTAATCAAGCCTACGAGTGACTCCACTTTTCAAATTTGAAACATCTACATAAGACGCACACATTGATCATATTCATCTTGGCTACTTTTCGTTTGTGGAAGAAGACGAGCTCTGAGGAATAAAGCCAAAATTTACCTCAGAAGAAGAACGCAATGCGAAAATTATATCACAATGCAGCTATTTTTTATTTTATCTTTGCTGTTATAAATAAGAACAAATGCAAAAAAAAAAACAGTATAACAAATAGCCTAGAAAGAAAGAAATAATGCATTACCTTTATCATTTTACATTTAAACAAAAGCATTCATGTGCGAAAAACAAATACCCAAATGTGTTTATTAAAAATAAATGTATGATTAAAACCACAAAAGCAGTGTAAAGAAGTGCAGCAAATGATTCCCTTTTTTTCTTTGATTAATATTGAGACAGACTACTGTACAGATATACTGTAATGCACGAATCAAATATAATAATAAACATCAGATGTTTTTCCCCAACAGTTCCCCAAGGGATTATGTTTAGCGATTATGTTTGCGTGAATACTAAAATACTGTAATTCTGTGCATATGTGTATTTATTGGGTTTGCACGCCATCGGAAGCGCGTTACACGCACACTTTGGATGACAGTCAGCGCGAGAAGCGAGCAGAGAAAAGGTTGTCCTTTCAGTAAATGTATAAACAAATAAACTTTTAGATGCCTAATCACTATTTGGAGCATTTGCAATCGCTAGATGGTGGCCTAATAAACTAATTTTTGTGAAAAATGAAATTTTTCACTTTTCCACCATTTTGCCTGTACCTTAAAATATCCTGTGCGCATTTACACTTATTTTGCCAGCAAGGGTAAGATAAGACGTCATTAAACCGTGGAGAAGTACAAATTGTAGCAATTTTAATGACAGTGTAAACGGGGTCTTAAAAGTATTCTCATAGCTTCATAAAATTACGGTTGAACCACTGCGCTATGTCACATGAGCTATTTTAGCAATGTCCTTGCTACCTTTCTGGCCCTTGAACTTGGTAGATGTGTTGCTATAAATATTAAAACATTTTCAAAGTTTTCAAAATGAGAAAAAAATATTAGATTTTTAATGTGGTCTAACATTTTTGAACCCTTACTGTAAAACTGTAAAGACGCATTAAGCTGATGTGTGCTATTTGTTGATTTGAGTTTTGGCTGGAGGATGATATAACAGGCGAAAACAAAAAATCCCATAGATGGAGAGACCTGAGCCGTCTCTAGGGACTTGGGGGTGGACTCTTTTGCCTTAGTCCAGTAAGAAAACACCTAGTTATCCTAGAACAGCATAGCAACATGTTTAAAACCACCCACAACAGCCTGGCATCAAGTCTCTAAAAATGAAGATATCTAGTAATACCACAGTGTTCTCTTTTGAGTACTGAAATAACTTTTTTCTTTCACTGATCCTTTACAGGTGCAAATACCCTTTGAAAAGTTCCCATGCACATACCTTTTACACTTGAAACACACTGGACATATTGATTTCAAACTTATCCACTGTTTTGAATGATCAGTCATGCTCTATAAATACTTCACTTGTGTTTTTAATGCTGCAGCTGGTAGGCTGTATGATTTCACTCTCAGTCTGAGCTGTGAAGCTGCTTTTAAAGGTTACAGTATATCTTCGTTTTTTCTTTATCACCTCTTATGGTAAGAAAAGTGATGAAGCGCAGATGATTAGGATGTTGATGTCCTAATTAGTATTTGTCAGCATCTTAACATCCTTCAAGTTTACTTGAGAAGCAAAATTGTGTAAGATATTTGTTTTTAGAGAATAGATCTTGAATTTTATGTTGCTATATATACAGTCAAGCCCAAAATTATTCATACTCCTGGAAATTCTGACTTAAAGTTGATTTTATTCAACCAGCAAGTTTTTTTGACTGGAAATGACACAGGCTTCTCCCAAAAGATAATAAGATGATGTACAAGAGGCATCATTGTGGAAAAAAAATATTACTCATCTTTTATTTACATTTGAACAAAAAGTGGCATGTCCAAAATTATTCATACCCTTCTCAATAATTAATAGAAAAGCCTTTATTGGCTATTGCAGCAATCAAGCGCTTCCTATAATTGCTGACCAGCTTTTTGCATGTTTCCACTGGTGTTTTTGCCCATTCATCTTTAGCAATAAGCTCCAACTCTTTCAAGTTGGAGGGTCTCCTTGCCATCACCCTGATCTTTAGCTCCCTCCACAGATTTAAGTGAGATTTTTAGATTTAAGTCAGGACTCTGGCTGGGCCACTGCAAGATGTTAATGTTTTGTCTGCTAACCATTTCTTCACCACTTTTGCTGTGTGTTTTGGGTCGTTGTCGTGCTGAAATGTCCACTGGTGCCCAAGGCCAAGTTTCTCTGCAGACTGCCTGATGTTGTTGTTGAGAATTTTGATGTATTGCTCCTTTTTCATGGTGGCGTTTACTGTGATTAGGTTCCCTGGTCCTCCGGCTGAAAAATAACCCCGAAAAATCTGACCACGTCCTCTTAGATTTTTCACAGTGCGGAACGTCTTGTATTTTTTAATAATACTTTGCACTGTAGTCACTGGAACTTCAGAACATTTAGATATGGTCTTATAGCCCTTTCCTGACTTGTGAGCAGCCACAATACGCAGCCGTAGGTCCTCAGTGAGCTCCTTTGTCTTAGCCATGAGTGTCCACAAACCAACAGCAGAGAGCTTCTGTTTTTCACCTGTTGAGTTGATTAAAACAGCTGTTCCCAATGAATCAGGGTAATTAGGATGCTTTAGAACAGCTTGGACTATTTGGAATGGTATAGAACTTTGGATTTTCCCATAGACTGTGACAGTTTGCAAAGGGTATGAATAATTTCGGACATGCCACTTTTTGTTCAAATGTAAATAAAAGCTTAGAAATATATTTTTTTTTCCACAGTGATGCCTCTTGTACATCTTATTATCTTTTGGGAGAAGCCTGTGTCATTTCCGGTCAAAAAAAAAAACACTTGCTGGTTGAATAAAAGTAACTAAGTCAGAATTTGCCAGGGGTATGAATAATTTCGGGCTTGACTGTATGTATGTATATATATGTGTGTGTGTGTATATGTGTGTATTGTACGTTTTGTTTAAAGGGTTAGAAGTTTTAGATATAACTTTTAAACCTCTAAACAAGAATATGACTTTCTGTTGTTGATTTGTTGATTCGTCAGCATTGTGGTGGTGTATGTTGCATTGTGTTTTATTTGCATGCCTTTGTGTTTTTCTAGTATGACCCTCGGTTTGGAGAGGCCTTTTGGAACAGCAGTAAGTTTGGGATGGTGAATTATCTGCTCAGGATGATGAGTAGCTGGGCCATCGTCTGCAGTGTGTGGTACCTGCCTCCGATGAGCCGTCAGGTAAGGCCCACATGTCTGCATCCTCTGTAAATGCAGTAAAATCTGTGGTATGAATGAGTTGCACTGCCCATCCCATTTTTGCATGGGTGCATTTAATACACAAATCAAGCACAAATGAGCCTGTGTGGGTTTGGAGTTTTGTCCACCCACCACAGATTGGAAATGGACATCTGTGTTTGCATGTGGGCATGCAAATAAACAAATACACCATTGTTTTTAACGCATGTAAAGGCTTCGGTCCCAAAAAATACCTGAAATGGTCACCATAGGTAAATCATTGTGCTAACGTAATCCGCCCCACATTGAATGCTACAAAAGTTCTTTGGAAAATCACTGGAATATTGTTGGAAGTTTTTCTTTTATGTATTTATAGTTTGTTTTACTATTTCGGCAAAAAAAATAATAGCTGTTTCTTCAGTTAAAAATTAACATGCTGTTCATTGAAAATAATTGTAAGAAGTATAAAAATAGACACTTAATACATTTGAAAACCAAAGGTCAAGGTGTTTTGTCAAGGTCTGTTTTGTCTCGTTGTAGGAAGGTGAGGATGCAGCGCAGTTTGCTAACAGAGTAAAGGCAGCCATTGCCAGACAAGGTGGTCTGGTGGACCTGCTGTGGTAAGTCAGTTGTCAAAACTGATTCAAAATAAAAAATAAATAAAGAATTAACATTAATTTAACAAAATAAGATGAAACGTATCATGTCTGCGTGAAAAGGGTGGGGGGAGGAATGCAAATACATACGTTGCCTGGCAGGTTTAACAGCTTATCGTAGTCCTCGGACTGGTTGGAATACCACTGATTTTAAGGTCCTATGCCTTCCACAGACGATATACGAGTGATTGCTATAAGGATGTGAAGAGACTTTGTTTTTGAACCCAATCACCTACCCTGCCTTTAATGTACAGTTGAGGTCAAAAGTTTACATACACCTTGCAAAATGATTTTACCAAAATAAGAGGGATCTTACAAAATGCATGTTATTTGCTCTTTCCAACAATGACTGTATGATTTTGAGATTCATCTTTTCATACTGAGGGCAACTGAGGGTCTTATGTGCAACTATTACAGAAGGTTTAAATGCTCACTGATGCTTTAGAATGAAGATGGAGGATGGGATGAGGATCAGTGAGTGTTTGAGCCTTCTGTAAAAGTTGCATAAGAGTCCCTCAGTGTGAAAAGATGGATCTCAAAATAATAGTCATAGTTGGAAAGGGTTCAAATACAAGAATTGTTCTGGACAAATAAGGAACTGATAAACAACTATCACTAAACGAAAAAACAGCTGTGGATCATTCTGGTAACAACACAGTATAAGAATCAATTGTATGTAAACTTTTGAAAAGGGTCATTTTTATAAATTCAACTATTATTTTCTCTTGTGGACTGTATGTAAACATCTTTTATGTGAAATATCTTATTCAGGTCAGTACTAAATAAAAAATAACATGCATTATGTATGATCCCTCTTATTTTGGTAAAATAGTTAACATTTGCAGATTCTGCTAGGTGTATGTACTCAACTGTACATAACGGAAAAAATTTAAAATAAAAATTTAAATGAAAAACCATCAAGTGTGAGCCATTACACAGGGAGTTCTGGTAATGTCACTTTATGGACATGTTCTTTCTCACTTCCAAAAACTCTAAATTTAACAGTATTTTAGTGTTAAATTTCATTAAATGTCCATTTAGTTACATTATTACAGTTTTCACTCACTGTATAGAGTAAGAGAGTTTACCTTTAAACAATTAACAGCAGCAATTTTACAGTCTTTTGCTGTAATTAGGGGTTCAAGTGCGTAGCGCTGAAACCTGATTGTAATTGTTAGAATGGCCAAGGATCAGCAATCTCCATGTAAAACTGATCAGGCAGACCAAACCGTAAGTTGTAGAGACTTAAAATTTAGAGGGATGGTAGTACTCACGCCGTCTACAACGTCACCAAGGTTCACCCCATTCAGCTTGACAGGAACGCTACAGTGATAAAAAGTATGAAATCGCTTATAACTCCTAAACTGTTAGTCACAGGCTCAAGTGTCTTATGTGAAATTTACAGGTATTTTGGATTTTTTGAAAAACCTACTTTTTCGAACTAGTCCTAGGTTTTTCACCTGATCAGAGCCAAAGTGCTACAGAAAGATTCTCTGAAAATTTTTAGAGAAATTGGCCACTGGGGGACAATATTGCATTTTACAAGGCCGTAAATGAATGTATATTGTGTATTTTTTTAAACATTCACACAATATTCATATCATATGATAGACCTCCTTATTCCGAACAACTTTGTCTCTAGAACCACTGCTGTCAATAAAATCATTTGTCAAATGATTGAGAAAATGTAAAAAACAATTTTCTGGACTCTGAAGGTCAATAATTATCCCAAAAAAATCATTTATTATTTGGAAAGCTATAATGGGATAATTTAGAAAAGGGGCCTGTTTAAATATACCCAAAAGCCTATAAAGCCCTAATGAAAACTCAAAACTTCACAAAACCTGACAACATACGTGTATATATATATATATATATATATATATATATATATATGTATGTATGTGTAAATGTATATGTAGATTTTTTTTTTTTACAGTTTAAACACATGTGTTGAGGCCCAAGAAAAATAATTAAAAACAATAATATAAGCTGTTACATAACTGACATAAACATAAAATGTCTGGTCTTGAGCTTGGTTTGAGCTGATCTGCCAGCCTGGCCAGCTAACAAAGACCAAAACCTTTCTAAATAAATGGTAACCAGACTACATTTTTTTGGAAAAAGACAATTTAGTTGAAACAATTTTTTTTTTTTTCAGGGACGGTGGGTTGAAACGAGGGAAAGTGAAAGACACTTTCAAAGAGGAGCAACAAAAACTCTACAGCAAGATTTTGGTTGGAACGCAAGAGGACCGCAGTCGTTCTTGAGGAGAGGAAGATTAATCAGGTGAGGACCTGGAGGCCAAGAGACGGTTCAGAGACCTGGACAACGACGTTATGGTTTTGTTTTACATCAAATAACAAGAACTGTCCTTGTTTAATTGTTCATCTATGAGAAGGACCAAAGCGTGTCCAGTGTTTTGGTCAGATCGTGATCAAAACACCATGAGACTGATACATAATGTTCATTTGACCAAAGTCAATGTAGCGTGATTCAGTCTGTAGTGGCCGAGTCGCTCGTGAGGAGTCATAAGGACGCAATACAGCACTTAAATGGTTTCTTTCTCATTTTTGTTCCTTACTTGGTTAGTTTCTTTTTCTTTTATTACCACTTACTATTAACGTGTCATTAGGACGCAGTAAACTATTAAATTTGATTGCCATGAATGGTTGAAGCAAACGCCTCATCAGGCTGCACGTAGGAGTCAGAAAGCATTTCCATCTTTCTGCTATACTTCTGCTGCGTGATTTACTTTAATCCTGGATTTTAACAGGAGAAAACAGCAGAAATATGCATGGAAAACCTGCAATTTATTTTAAAGACATTAAGGTTGTCCTGACCTTTGCAGATAATCTGCAAGTGACCTTTCAAAATACCTCTGTATAAACAATCAAACCTGTGTGAAGGGTTTGAAAAGAGTTTGTTATATGTTGTTTGTTTTTTCTCGTCCTTGTTTGAAAGATCCACAACTCTTTGCCATTTCCATTCACATCTGGAAGTCAAATCATAAGAGTCTTAATGACATTGGCCAAGTGATGGCCAATTGAAAACTCTATGACCTGTTGTTCAGATACTGCACACATCCAAATTAAAACCAGTGTTTGTGATGTTTAAACAACACTATGCAGCATGTTCTGTATATATATATATATATGCAACCAGTGTTTCCTACAGGATTTTTTCCCCCAGATAAACTCTAAAACATGTTAAACAATAACACATTTTCAATGCATAATTTTCATTTCTGGGCTTTTGAGTAAGTAAACAGATTCAGTTGAACAAGATTTAATTATTTGTCTGCGATTTTTGTCTGTTCAGACCAATGCATAAAAAAACTGCAGACAGGCTGATTTTTTTTTTTTTGCACAGAACTAGTGCTGTCGAGTAATCACAATTAATCGCATCCTAAATAAAAGTTTGTGTTTATATAATTACATATGTGCCTGTGCTGTGTATATATAAATGCACAAACATACATGTACATATTTAATAAATATTTAAACATGTATTCATGTTTTGGGGTTCAAGAGTGTAGTGCTGAAACCCTATTGTAATTGTTAGAATGGCCAAGAATCAGTAATCTCTACATAAAACTGATCGTGCAGACCAAACTGTAAGTTGTAGAGACTTGAAACTTGGAGGGATGGTAGTACTCACATTGTCTACAATGTCACCAAGGCTCGTCCCAATCGGCCTGACGGGGGCACTACAGCAATCAAAAGTACAAAATCGTACTCCTAAACTGGTAGTTGCAGGCTCAAATGTCTTATGGCATTGGAATCCTTGGCTCAAACCAGACAAAAGGCATGCCTCGGATTTGGCCATCAACCTGGCAAAATTTTCAGGTATTTCGGATTTTTTTAAAAACCCTTTTTTTTTTTTTTTTTAACTTTTGCATACTAGTCCTAGGTTTTTTGCCCGATCTGAATTAAACCAGTGCAGAAAGATTCTCTGGAGAGTACTTACCGTCGCAAAGGCACGCCGAAACACTCATAAGCAGCAGGGCTGATTATACTACAACGGCGATATCTACAATGGAATATCTTTGCCAAACTCACAACACGTATGTAAGACCTGAATCTGAGGACACATGAAAAAAGTCACAGAGCTTGGCCACTTGTTGGCTCTATACGAAGGGAAAAACATACAAATGGTTAAAACCATGCAACCGTTTGTCCTGTAGACATGAAAATTGATGTGCACGGTCTTGTTCCAATATCCCATGAGTGGCTACAAGGACATTTTCATATCTCAAAAAAACATGCCCTCCACTGGCCAATAAAATTTGAGCACCTATTAGACACCTATTAGGTAAGCAGAGGTCAAACGGAACGAAACTGTGAGAAGTTTGAAAGAAATCGGCCATTGGGGGTGAGATCACATTTTTCATGGGAATAAACGATTGTATTTTGCTGGGCTTTTCACACATATGCACAATAATTCATATAATACAATAGACCTCCTCATTCTGAACAACTTTGCCTCTAGAACCACTTCTGTCAATCAAATCGTTTGGTAAATGATTGAGAAGATGTAAAAAATATACTTTTGCAAACTAGTCATAAGTTTTTTCTCTTAGTCTGTTCAATTCTCTGGACTCTCTAGGTCAATAATTCTAAAAAAAAAAAAAAATTACATTTACCCTTTGGGAAGCTATTTCAGGGACGTTTAGAAAAGGGGCCTGTCCAAATATACCCAAGAGCCTATAAAGCCTTAACGAAAACTCAAAACTTCACGAAACCTGGTGAGCACATGTGAGAGGTGATTCTAAACAAGCATGCAAAGTTTTAGGGAGATTGGACCACAGCTGCTGCTATAACAGTCATAAACATTAAATGGTAAATTACCTGGATTTGCCAAAAATGCTGTTTTAAATCATTGATTTTGGGTTATAGGCTTGCTAAATAATATGTAATGTTTTTCTTCATATGTGCTTAAATGCCTTAAAGCGCATGAGCCCCGGTAATCGCTGCTTGCAGCTATATTTAAATAAGATTTTTATTATATATAAATATAAATATATATTAAATTATTTCTTAAATGTATACCTGGATGTGTGTATATTTACACACGCACATATACACTATATTGCCAAAAGTATTGGGACACCCCCATCTAATCAACAGGTTTGACTGCTTTAGTAATTTCCATGGGTACAAATCCTAATGTTTAAGCATATAATGATATTCTAGGGGATTGTGTGCTTCTAATTTTATTGTGCTTCTAATGTTAGAACAGAAAAGGGTCCTGTCAAACAGTTGTTATAAAATTAGAAGCACACAATCCCCTAGAATATTTTTATATGCTTAAACATTAAGATGTATACTCCTGGAAATTGTAGTCAAACCTGTTCATTAGAAGGCGGTGTCCCAACACTTTTGGCAATATAGTTTATGTTGTAAAAACAAACTTTTATTTTGGATGTGATTAATCAATATGACAGCACTACACAGAACATTAGTCTTAAACTGAACTCTAAATGAAGCTTTAGCGCAACAACGTCTTAAATACCATTGTGGGAAACACTGTATGCAACTAACTAGCTCTAAAACTAAAACACTAAAGGGCTCATAATAAAGCAGAATGATAAAGTAGTATTTTCACAATGTGCTCTGTAAACAGAAAGGCTGCATATGAAATCACATACTCGCTTTTGAATAAATAATTCTTTCACAACTGCTCCACAAGTCTGGATGTACTACATACGTCATGTTGTCACTGTCATGTGACTTATAAAGCAGCGTCAGTTGCATTGCTTCACTGTCATTCACTTTTCGCCAGCTTTTTAATGAATACTGTGAATTCAGACATACCACTCATACTGATTTTTTGCCTACTATATGTGAAGAGTACTATATGGGAAGTATGTGATTACAGATGCAGCCTATGGTACCAAGTGTCTTTCCTTTCAGGACTATGTTTGGTTACAACCACTGACGAAACAAGATTTTATTTGTTTGGCTTATTGTGACCTGATTCTCAAAAAACACTCCAGCTGTGAAGCTTTTAATATCAGCCCTTATATGGGTGTGCGCAGCCATCTTGCGCCAACTTCGATGGTTATTTTTAGTTTTTCTCATTCAACCATCATCATTCATTAGCCTTGAGCTGCATCTCTCCTCAAGGTCATCAGCTCTCAAGGAGGCATGTACTGTACGATGGAGTTCCCTCAATGTTTTTTGATTCAAGAAAGTGTGATTATGTATTTAAGATTGTGCTTCATCAATGTGCTCAAAAATTGAAATTCATTTGGCCACAAGTGGTGTGGTACTTCACTAATTACAGCTTTAAAGACAAGTCAGTCTGTAATAAACAGATTGAATATAATTAAAGCGCAGAGCTCAGCTGTGAACTGAAATAGCACGGCTACATACCAGCATGTAAATTGGTTCAGCTGCTGGGTTCAATATGTAGGAGTGACTTTGTACTCTGTACACTGTGATGAACGTGATTAATCACAGTGTATCATTTAAGGTCTGATGTAGGTCTGAGCTTCATGAGAAGTTCAACTGGAGATGCTATAAAAGCTCAGTGTGGAGGGAGTCATTGATCTTGTAGGACTTATTCCAGTTCACTGACTTTTGTGCTCTTTCTCCAGTGTGTTTGCAGTTCATCATCAGTTCAGTATCCTCCTGGGATCCAGCAGTTCATTTGTAGATGACATGTATTTATAGACACATCTATACATGTCCTCTTGCAGGCTTAAAACTGACTTAGGCATTTTCAGAGATACAAAACGTTGGCGGTTTGGCCACGACAACTTCCTTGTTTTTTACATCACAAAATGTCTAATATCACAAAAACATGTGCTTTAGCAAAATAAATATTGTATTTAAGTTATGTTACGGTCAAAAATCTGTCTTACAGTACTACAGTAGTGTTGTTTTAGTCCTCTGTCAAGTACCTTGCCGTTCAAAACATTTGGTTTGTACGTTTTTAAGATTTTAAATATTTTTTAAATGGAGTTCTCATCAAGGCTGTATTTATTGGATCAAAAATAGAGGAAAAATAGTAATATTGTGAAATATTGGGCAATTCCTAAAATTTGTTTCCTAGTTTAATGTGCTTTAAAATATAATGTATTTTTTATGACACAGCTCTGAATTATTAGCCATTATGCCAGTCTTCAGTGTCACATGACACTTCAGAAATCATTCTGATATGCTGATTTATTGTCAATTTTGGAAACGGTTGTGCTGCTTTTTTTCTTTGATTTTTTTGACAAATAAAAAGTTATAAAGAACAGCATTTATTCAAAATAGAAATATTTTCTAACAGTGTAAGTTCTACTATCACTTTTTTATTCTTTTTTCAATTCTTTTTTATTCTTTTTCAATTTAACATATCCTTGCTGAATAAAAGTATTCTTTAAAATAGAAAGAAAAAATGTACTGATCCAAAACTTTTGAAGAATAGTGTATATTGTAACACAAAATTTTTAATTTGAATAAACACTGTTCTTTTTAACTTTTTATTTATCAAAGAATACTGAAAAAAGTATCACAGGTCCCACAAATGTTTTCAACATTGACAAGATTTGATCACAGAAATGAATTATATTTTAAGGTATCTTAAAATAGAAAAACTGTTATTTTAAATTGCAATAATATTTCACTAAATTACAATTTTTTTTCAGATTTTTTTTTTAATCAAATACAGCTTTGATGAGCATAAGAAAGTTCTTTAAGAATCTTATTGATCCCAAACCTTTAAAATACAGTAAAAAGTAAAATTATTACAGTTTAGTTAAAAATTGAATTTATTCCTGTGATGCAAAGCAAAATTTTCAGCATCATTACTCCAGTCTTCAATGTCACATAATCCTTCAGAAATCATGCGAATATGCTGATATTAAAAGAACAGCATTTATTTCAAATAGAAATATTTCTAATATATTTCTATTAGTTAAGATCTATTTGATAGGTTTTCATTATTTAATTTTAATGCGTCATTTATTTTGTAAGTTAAAAAATAGAAATGAATTTGCCAAAAAAAAAAAGGTCATATAAAATATGATGATTATTATCTTATTTATTTTGTATTGCAAGTTGCCATACATCTGTTAATATAAACTTGCTTCTTACCTTCATATTTCAACTAGGTCCTGATGTCGAAAACAAAACACATGCAATATATAGTTTTTTATTTATTTTTTGTTCATGTTTTTTTGTTTCAAGTCATTAGAAATTTTAAAACATTACAAAATCTTACACAAACAAAAAACTCATTTTGCTGGCTCTCAGGAGGATACTTAACATGTCTATGCTACTGTGTCTATGAAATGTTTTATTTGCTACACTAAAAAAAAGGTTCTTTATTGGAATCAGTGGTTCCATGTAGAACCTTTAACATGCAGTGAACCTTTCCATTCCACAAAAGCTTCTTGAGATTTTTCATATCTTCTTCACACTATGAAAAATTGTTCTTTTAAGAACTGTTGACTGAAAGGTTCTTTGGAGAACATTGGGTTTGTGTTCATAGGATGGGGTTTATCTATCACAACATTTTGCCAGTGACTTGACTGCTGCTATGCTCTGAAACAGCACCTTTCCAATACATCCACCTTTACGTCACTGACTGATACAGTAGTGTGTGAAACAATATGTACAACTATATAAATATATCACATATGTAAATAAAAGAACTTTAACACATTCACTCAGTCTCAATGACAGTTTATGACAGTTACATTTGCTTTTTTCTCAAAGGATACACCATGCTTTGACCATGTTGTCCCAGGTCCACAGGAAAGATGTGGCCCTCCTGTGAAAAGCCTGTTCTGGGCCCGCTAAGGTGGAGCAGGCTGAAAAACACGGAAAACTGGACATGGTTATTAGACATTGACGTATGACTTGAGAACTGGACAAGTTGTTCTGCCAGAGTCTATTCTCTTAACCTGAATTATAAACATTCATTCATTCAGCCAGCCGCTGCTGCTGGGCTAGAGTCGGACCTGCGAAACAGAGATTTTCCTTCATGGTCACATTTCTCTTGAAAAGTGCCAGCTCTTAGGTAACATCCTGTAGACCAAGAAGGCATACAATGACTTCAGCCAGCCAAAGAGCTGATGGATGGGCCACAACAGAAACAGAGTGCACTAGCAAGCTGCATGGTCATTGTTTTCACATGTTCAGAGAATTCAATTTAGATATTTAAGGATCTTTATAATAGCCGTAATCAATCATTGTGTTTGGATCTGGTGAATATCACTCTGGCATGAGTTCCAGATCTCCAGATCAGTTTTAGAAGATCATTCAAAATGACCCCAATTAAATGTCTGCCAGAGCAGACCGGGCATGTGAACACGTGCGGCAGTTTCTAATCAATTACCTTACCTTTACCAGCTCTAAATCTATCATACCAACTAGATTATCAGCTGATGTGTTCATTTATCTAATTTGTTGTACTGCGAAAGCACAGAAGCAGAACAGCCGCGACTTTCATCCATTACTTTTGTTTGTTTTAGTTTCACAAAATCTTGCTGGCGGGATTTTTTTTAACGCCATGATGCAATAAATATTAGATGAGATACTGTTAATACTATTAATATTGTATATGGCATTGTTATCAAACTAATACATTTTGAATCCTCACCTGAGACCAAACAATTACATTTTGTTTGTTGTATTGTTTGCATTTATTGTAAAGGACATAATAATGTGTAACCTAAAATCACTAAAATTCTAAAATATGAGTATTCAGTCGAGCCCGAAATTATTCATACCCCTGGCAAATTCAGACTTAAAGGCACTTTTATTTAACCAGCAAGTTTTTTTTATTAGAAATGACACAGATGACCCCCATAGAAGATAATAAGACGATGGACAAGAGGCATCATTGTGGAAAAAATAATTTACTTTTATTTACATTTGCACAAAAAGTGGCATGTCCAAAATTATTCATAGCCTTCTCGATAATCAATAGAAAAGCCTTTATTGGCTATTACAGCCATCAAACGCATCCTATAATTGCTGACCAGTTTTTGCATGTTTCCACTGGTGTTTTTGCCCATTCATCTTTAGCGATGAGCTCCAGCTCTTTCAGGTTGGAGGGTCTCCTTGCCATCACCCTGATCTTTAGCTCCCTCCACAGATTCTCAATAGGATTGAAGTCAGGACTCTGGCTGGGCCACTGCAAAACGTTAATGTTTTTGTCTGCTAACCATTTCTTCACCACTTTTGCTGTGTGTTTTGGGTCGTTGTCGTGCTGAAATGTCCACTGGTGCCCAAGGCCAAGTGGAACTTCAAAACATTAAGATGTGGTCTTATAGCCCTTTCCTGACTTGTGAGCAGCCACAATGCGTAGCCGCAAGTCCTCAGTGAGCTCCTTTGTCTTAGCTATGACTGTGCACAAACCAACAGCAGAGAGCTTCTGTTTTTCACCTGTTGAGTTGATTAAAACAGCTGTCCCCAGTGAATCAGGGTAATTAGGATGCTTTAGAACAGCTTGGACTATTTGGAATGGTATAGAACTTTGGATTTCCCCATAGACTGTGACAGTTTGCAAAGGGTATGAATAATTTTGGACATGCCACTTTTTGTCCAAATGTAAATAAAAACTGAGAAATATTTTTTTCCACAGTGATGCCTCTTGAACATTGTCTTATTATTTTTTGGGTAATACAATAAAAATTAAACTATTTACTGTAAATATCATGAATACTGCATATAACATTGTTATTTGACAAAAACGATTGCCATTTAAATTGTGGTGTACCTTTAAGAATACATCAATGTTACGTAACAAAATATAAACACATTATACAATTTTTGACATTACCAATGTAACAATTTAACTGAAAAGTCGAACTGAGGAATATTTGGTTTGTCTATTTGTTATGTGTAAACGTTTGTGTTTGTGTGAAACCAATGATCATGTTTTCCAGCATGAGAGAGAGAGAGGAAATCTGACCTTTCGAACAAAAGAGTTCACATAATCCATGTCACAAAATTACTCATTGAATTAGAGACCTGAAATCCCCAAACTCCAAAAACAGACTTTAAATGTCGACTTTTAAACACACAATGACCTTTTGTAAATCAAAATTAACATTACTGAGCCAACAGTGTTCAGTAAGTAAATACTAGCTACTAATTACATCTTCAACAGTGTAATTAGATTACTGTACTAATTACTGTCTCTTGTTACTTATTACTGACCAGTTAGGCAATACAAGGATGAAACTGCTCTTTTTATTATTTCAAATAAATCATGTAAAATTGCATATATTTTCTTGATTTTAAGATTAGCCTTTAAACGTACAGCAAATGTTAAATTCACTATTGTTTCCATTTTTTTCTATATAGTCTAATACATATTTAATGCAATTACATCAGAAGTAACTAATTACATTGCAGAAAAGTAACCCCTTACTTTTTCAAGGGAAAAGTAATAACTGCAATGAATTACTTGGTAATTACACCCAACAATGTGAGCAAAACACACTAGTGTACCCTAAGTTTCAAAAGAATATAAGGCCCTGTTTACACTATAGTGCATTTCTGTTTTGAAACAGTGTTTTAAAATGAAAACGATTCTCATATACATGCGTTTCAGAAACGATCTCCGTCCACACTACACAACCGAAAACGCATGTCACATGACTATTTTAATTAGCATGATGTTATTGTTTACATGGTCAGATACTCAGAGTGAATGGGGGCAAGTTTATAATCTAATTCATAAATATTGAACCTTTTTTAACATTAAAACTACATACTGATTGATTGATATCATCTGTGTTCTGGAATATGCTTGTTGGTTCGCAGTTTTAACGTATGTTTGCTTTAATGTATTTTCAAGATCTGAGGTAAGCTATCTGTTGTTACTTTCAGTATGGCTATAAATGTCATTTCAGTCAATTTCATTAGGGTTACTTCTCTTACAGTAAATAAGACATCCTTGATTACCTATGCAGCCTGAATGCTCATGTGACATGCATTTATGGTTGTGTAGTGTAGATGGAGATAGTTTCTGAAACGCAGTAAAATGCCAATGTAGATGAGGATCGTTTTCTTTTTAAAATGTTGTTTTAAATTGAAAACACTAATGTAAATGGCCTCAACCCCGGAGAGTTTTTCAAAAGTCTCAGTTTTCGAGGGTTGAAAACGCCAGAGTAGTGTAAACGGCAGGCGTAGCCATAGCAAAGATTGTGTTTTAAAACCAAAACGCACTAGTGTAAACATAGCCTTAAATAGCATGTTGTGGTACTCTAGTGAACGCATGGCGCAGACTGACATGTAAGAGAATCATGCACAAATTATTCTTGTAGCTTCATAAAGTTAAGGTTGAACCACTGATGTCACATGGACTATTTTAACTATGTCCTTTCTATCTTTCTGGGTCTTGAACGTGTCAGTTGCATTGCTGTCTATGCAGGGTCAGAAAGCTCTCGTATTTCATCAAAAATATCTTCATTTGTGTTCCAAAGATGAATGTCTTAAGGGTTTGGAACATGCATCCTGATTCTCTCTTACAGAATTCTAAATATTTCAGAATCGATTCTGAGCGTGTTTCTTTTCTTGCATATAGAGACGCTAGAGACGCAGCGGCTTCATTGCACAGAATTTGTTCTGTGAGACTCGTGCACATTGCCTGACAGTGTGTGCTTCCACCTGTCGTGTTTACTTAAGATATACTTTAATTTATGCCGTTTGGAATGCAGCACTATTAGATGCACAAAACGTATGCACTGACAGATTTTCTTGTACGATTTGTGTTTTTCGTCCTAAAGCTTGATTGCAGCTGTGGTTACATGCACTTGCTTTTTCGAATACTTTTATACGAAATTAATGTACACACAGTCAGTTATGTTTTCAGAGCAGGGCATAGATCGAAATAGATCTGTGCATTAGTTTGAATGCAGCCTGTTAAAGCTGCCACTGTCTATAATCTCATTAGTAATAATCAAAAGGCAATAGTGCTGAGGAAAAAAGAAAAACAATTGTCTGTAAACTTCTGAATACTTAAAGAACACTTTTAGATAAGTAATTGTTTTAAAAAGTAGCCTGCTTATATAATAAAAAAAAATAAAGTGCATTTTGCACAAAACAAATTTGATATAAAATTTACAAATGTAGCCATGTGCAGTAATATTGAACTCTGAGAATGTGACGAATCGTGATTTTTAATTGATAATGAAAATCGTAATTAAGAAAATGTTAAGAATTGTAATTGTGAAGATTCACACCCCTACTTTTAAGATGGCAGTACCGACATACAGAAATTCCAACTATAAACAAAAGCATAGAAACTGCAATTTTACATTTTGTTAAAATGTAAAGTGGTAAAGATGTATTTGCACAGCAGAAGAATTAATTGGGGGGTGGAACTACATGAGGCGGGTGAGTAATTAATTTTTGGTGAACTATCCCTTTAAGAGAATATTAAATAACAATAATAAAAAGTTATGGCACTAAAAAAATATGTAATAAAAAATAATATTCTGCACTATTAAAACCTGGTTAATTCAGCGTTATAAAGCAAAAATAAAAACAGCATATGTGCTTTTTGTGTGTGTATACAGTATGTAACCTGACACAAGCTCAGTAAGTACAAAAGGCCTAAATACATTTGCGTCGCCTTAGTCTGAATGACACACGGAAACTTTGACGCTTTGCGTTTGTACAGTAGCTCACAGTACTACATGTGCAGGGCGGAGCTTGACGTCTAACATAACACTGACAGCGCAACTAGTTGGGTTTAGTCTGGCACGGCAGGAACTCCGAGGCTACAGATGCTTCGACGCTGGCTTAATTCAGCTTAGAAACCTAGTCCAATTATCATGCGGACAGGAGGAGAAATCCCTCCGTGTTCACCGCCGAGCAACTGAAGAAGCGACGCGCCGTGAACTTGAAGGTTTCCTCATGACAGCAGGACTGGAGATGCGAGCGTCGCTCTCGTGGGCTCTCTGTCTTCAGGGCGCGATAGCTAGACTTTTCTAATCTTATCTGTAAACCGTTTGTTATTCTTCCACCAAAGAGCTGCGAGTGGGATTTCCTTCGTCAGATTAGACTTTTTTTCTCCAGCTCGCTTCTTATCATGGAGATGTACACGGACGTCTTACTAGTCACTGCAAACGTTGGATCACTGTTTGACAATGTAAGTAGCCTCTGTTTAATCCCTTATTTTTCAGATGGAATATGCGCAGTAACGCGCAGGCTTTCGTTATTTCACAACTGCTTCTTTTGCAACTGAACGCAATTGGCCGCTAGATAACGTTAACCTGCTCTGAACGCTACCTGTATTTCTTAGGTAACAGTTAACCCTATTCTTACACCTATAAAATAGTCGTTATATGAATATAGGTAGGCCAAAACACCCTTTTGAATGCCTGTCGTTTATAAAAAGCGCTCACTTTGTACATTTGAACCTGTATTATTTCACAACTCAATCATTGTTATAATCTAAGACGCCGTTAAGGGACGCCTTCTTGCGTCATTCTGCGCTGTTTTATTTTTATCAATATTATTTTAAAGTAAACACGCACTAGAATAACATCATTGCCCGTCCCGTTGATTTTCCAGCTTTGTGTGTCTCGTCTTTAAGTTAACTTTTAATTATCAGAAGTTCAACTTTTAAAACGCGTCTGCGTTCCGTTACGCCGCGTCTTGCTGTTTTTGAACGCAAGAACGCGTCCTGCGCCAGTGGCCCCGACGCTTTTCCTTTATGAGCTGGACCGTTCCTCCATGCTGTAGGTGCTGCAGTGAGAAACACTTGAGGTTTTCTTCGCTCCACTGGGCCTTTCTCGCACTCGAGTCCCCAGTCTAGAGTGATATCCTCTCCCATTCACGGTGTGCTCTCTGACAGCACCTCCCCACAGGTCTAACGACCTATCACACACCGCGCTACCGGCCTGTGTGTGTATTCAAATAAAACAGGAAACCGACAGTCAGTTGTGAGATTTTTCAAAGCGCTACCGCGAAACTGGGGAGCTGAGTTGCTGCTGTACTATATAGGGTACTACTAAACACTCTGTCCTGCAGTAATGGACGTCTAAATTAAGACAGATGATGTTGGTCGATACTGAAGAGAAAAACAAAACATGCTTGTGAATACTAGCCTAATGTTGGCAGCAGGGTTTATAGTTACTGAAACTACAACCATCAAAAACATATTCGTTATGGACATCTAAAATAAGAATGTTTGTGAATAAGTAGTGTTTTTGAATAGTAATAGTATGTCAGCAGGGCTTTTATAGTTGCTAAACCTAAAGCCACCAAAAACATTTATGCTCAACTTAAATATATATAAAATGAACTTGTTTAAACTTGTTGCCAAGGCAGCATTTCTCAGTTTTGTTTAGTTTAAAAACTAAAATAACTGAAACTAAACCTTAAATAAAAATGAATAAAAACTAAATACGGTAGACATATATATACACTACCAGTCAAAAGTTTTTGAACAGTAAGATTTTTAATGTTTTTTAAGAAGTCTCTTCTGCTGCACCAAGCCTGCATTTATTTGATCCAAACCAAGCAAAACAGACATATTTTGAAATATTTATTTAAAAGATCTGTTTTCTAATTAAATATATTTTAAAATGTAATTTATTCCTGTGACCAAAGCTGAATTTTCAGCATCATTACTCCAGTCTTCAGTGTCACATGATCCTTCAGAACTCATTCTAAGCTGATTTGCTGTTCAAGAAACATTTATTATTATTATTATTATTAACATTTAAAACAGTTGAGTACATGCTTTTCAAGATTCTTTGATGAATAGAAAGATCCAAAGGTCAGTTTTTATCTGAAATAAAAAGCTTTTGTAACAATATACACTGTACCATTCAAAAGCGTGTCAGTATAATTTATTTATTCTTGGGAAAATACATCATAGAAATTAATACTTTTATTTAGCAAGGATGCTTTAAATTGATCACAAGTGATAATAAAGACATTTATAATGTAATTTATAAATCTTATAAAATTAAGATTTCTATTTCAGATAAATGCTGTTTTTCTGAACTTTCTGTTCTTTCTGAAAAAATCTACTCAGCTGTTTTCAACAAAACAATAATAAATCTTTTTTGAGCAGCAAATCAGAATATTAGAATGATTTCTGAAGGATCATGTTACGAGTAATGATGCTAAAAATTCAGCTTTGAAATCACAAGAATAAACTACATTTTAAAAATATTCGAATAGAAAACAGGTATTTTAAATAGTTAAATTTTTACAGTTTTTGCTGTATTTTGGATCATATAAATGCAGGCTTGGTGAGCAGGACAGACTTCTTTGAAAAAACATTTTAAATAAAATAATAACAAAAATACTAAAACTTAAAAATAAAAGTATCCCAATAATACTAAAACAATACAGGTTATCAGTTAATGACAAGCTGATACATTCTTTAAAACTGCTAGATATACCCATTTTATTATGTACTGGTTCTCATTCTAGTGGTACTTTAAGTACTAGATGCAATAGAGACTAGTATCAACTAACGCTGACTAATTTCATTAGAGTCCATATTCCATTAGTGACTAGCCTAACTAATGAAACTAGTCGATGTTAGTTAATACTACTCTCTGTTGAATCACTACTTGCTCAGTTGACTTTTAGGGATCCATGATAGCTTTAAAACACAAAAAATGTCCACAAATGTAAGTTGACAGTGAACATTTTGGTGATAAAACAATGGACTGTTAAGTTTAATGCTAGCATCAGGTGCTGTGATATACAAGGAAAACCATACACAGTTAGACTTATATATTATTTTTTATAATATGTCATGCAACAGTTAGAGAGTTTTACATTGGATAGAACTTTTAGGTCAGTATCTTCATCAGGTTTTTAACTTAACGTTTTTTTTGGACCACTCACTTTATTCCTAAAATAAAAATCTAGTTCAAATCTTGCTGTAGAGTTAATTTTCCCTCATACTGTGCATTTTCCGGAGTTGTGTTTTAGTCGTATTTGTTAGAGCATTTGCTTCATTGTGCGTACGGGGGACTGAAGCTACAAGTGGAAATTTGGCTCCGTACCCAGTTTCCTGCGGCCATGTTTGGCTGAGAAAAAGCACATGTCACAGTCCATTGTGACTGTAAACAGATGAATATCTTTTCCCAAAGGACTTCAACCCTTCCTCGCTTCTTTTTCGAATAGGTCGGTATAAATGTTGCTGCAGACTTCCAAAAATGGTTAGAATTTTCCCTATCCACAAGAAGGGTTTACCAGACCTGTCAAGTTTTGAAACGTCCTTGAGTTTAGAGTGTTTGGCTATGATTCATCATGTTTATTGAGGTGATAACATTTGGGGTGAATCTCACAGAAAATGTTGAAATGTCCTGGAATGCATTTCCGAAAAGCATAGTGACTAAAAACCATTGATGCTAATGATTTCTCTGATCCACTGAGGCCTGGTAATTCAACCCAAAGTCCAAAAAATAAAAAGGAAAAAATACTCTACCAGTAAAAAGTTTGTGAACAGTAAGATTTGTGATGTTTTTTTGTTGTTGTCTTTTTTGCTTACCAAGCCTGCATTTATTTGATTCAAATTACAGCAAGACCAGACCAATTTTGAAATATGTTTACTATTTAAAATAACTCATTTCCATTTGAATATATTTTAAAATGTAATTCATTTCTTTGGTTTCAAAGCAGACATTTTAGCACCATTACTCCAGTCACATGATTCTTCAGAAATCATTCTAATATTCTGATTTACAGTTAAAAAACATTTATTATTTTTATGTTGAAAACCGGTTTTCAGGTTTCTTTGATAAATATAAAAGTTCAAAAGAACAGCATTTATCTGAAATAGGTCTTTTTTAACATTATAAATAAATATAATTGCTGAATAAAAGTATTACTTTCTATAATTTATTCCCAAAAAAACAAACAAAAAATCCAAGCTTTTGAATAGTATAGTGTATTAAAAAAGCTTTTTATTTCAGATAAATGCTGATCTTTGGATCGTTCTGTTTGTCAAAGAATCCTGAAAAAAATGTACTCAACTGTTTTAAATATTGATAATAATAATAATATTAATAAATGATTTCTGAAGGATCATGTGACACTGAAGACTGTAGTAATGATGCTGAAAATTTAGCTTTGGTCACAAGAATAAAATACTGAAATATATTCAAATAGAGAACAGTTATTTTAAATATTAAAATTATTTCAAAATTGAACTGTTTTTGCTGAACTTTGGATCAAATAAATGCAGGCTCGGTGAGCAGAAGAGACTTCTTTAAAAGTTAATTAAAAGTTTTACAGTTCAAAAACTTTTGAATGGTAGCTTATTTTACAAAAAATATAAATATAATGTTAATATATTTTACAAAAAATATATATACAAAAATTTGAGGGTGCAAAGCACTTTTTTTCAGCGTATATTATATCTTGTGCAGGAAATATTGTCATGATGTATGCTTAAATTTGTAAAATATTATTTTTGTGTATTGCAGTAAAATGATAATTCCACAGTACAAAATAAAACCTTAATTTCATGATTTTGTTCATGCGTAATAATTATTTTTTTTAAAAACCAAACATCTCTTGATGTTTTATTTTATTATTCACACAAAAATAGCATGTGCTATCATATTTGGTCTAGAAAATGTATGACTGCAATTCCTAGGGCACTTTAACTGCGCTACAGTGCATTAGCATTAATTACCTTGTATTTTCTTGTTCTTTCAAGGCAGATCATGAGAATCTTGCCAAACAAGTTAAAGTCAATACATCAATGACAACTGTTTTGAATTGCAACAATTCTGTTCTCACATTCTTGCGTGAAATATGTTAGAGGCTAAAGACTCCTCAGTCAGCACGTTTTTGTAATGCAACAAGTGTTTCGGCAAATGCATTGCATGCATGTTAGACCAAATCATACAGTTTGTGATGGAATAACTGCATGCTCAGGTGCAAGCGTATCTGATGAACTCTTTATCAGCACTTCATCAGAGCTGGTTAAAAATATCTTGTCCCTCCGACAGTGTCCCCTGTAAGACACCGCAGTGTTTACCTGCCATCTAAAAGCACGCCAAGTCAATGAACTTAGTTCTTCTGTGCTATTTTAATCGAATGCTTGCACGGGCTGAAGCTGGCAACAGGAAATGATGCATTGCAAATTTGGGAAATCCTCTTGAGAGATGAGATGAAGGAAGTTTCCATTGGCCTCCCCACCCTTCAAATTCAGTGGAACTAAGAACACAAAGATAGAGGGCATGTGAGCGACAGTCCATAAAAGGTCTTTATAAGATCAAAGTAACAAAGTCGCATCAGATGCAGTTCTATTCTAGGCCTTGTCAAATTCACTACGAGTCAATGTGATCCTCCGATTCTTTCACTGAGCGTGCAGTCAAATTCTCTTGACCTGGTTTCACCGCATGCTTGACAGGCTCTGGAAGGGAGTGGTCAGTGTTTGCACTCTTTCAAGTGGTCATTGCATGAAAGAGACACAAAAACAAAAGAAACCGTGCCATATGTAGCCTGTTTTAGTCAGACAGCAGGCAGACCGGCAGTGGTCTGCTCTCTGTCACAGTTCTCAATCGAGGTCCTGTCCTTTACCTTACTGCTCTGCTTTGAAGTGACAAGAGGAGTGAAGTAAATTTTACACTTGTGGTTTAAAGTGTAGCAGACCACAAGGGCACACAACTGTGACACTGATAAAGCCTGTTTTGTAGCAACCAGCGTTATTAGGAAGTGGATAGAGATATCTTTGAATATGTTGTGTAACATTTAGTCATTCTGTGGCTAGTTTTTTTTTTTAACAGTTTTATTTACTACATCTTATGCATACTTATCCTTTGAATAGTTAGTCTTTATTATTTATGACCTTCATTATTTAACAATCTGCAGTTACACAACGAATTGGGACGCTCTTTAAATTATGCTTATGCAAGTTTGGCTGCATTTATATAAATTTAAGATTTATTACTGTCATCCTCTTGGGTGAGTAATTTATCAAGAAGTTCTGTTCATGTCTTTCTTTCCTCTGTTGAAAAGTAATTAAAGGAGAAGTTCACTTACAGAGCAGAAATGTACAGATAATTTACTCACTCCCTTGTCATCCAAGATGTTAATTTTTCTTTCTTCACTCATTTCTTGAGGAAAACATTTCACAATTTCTCTCTATATAGAGGACTTCTATGGTGCCCGCGAGTTTGAACGTCCAAAATACAGTTTAAATGCAGCTTCAAAGGGCTCTAAATGATCCCAGCCGAGGAAGAAGTGTCTTATCTAGCGAAACGATTGGTGATTTTCTAAAATCGATTGACAGTTTATATGCTTTTTAACTTTAAATGCTCGTCTTGTCTAACTTTGTGATGTACAGGCATACTCTGTCTAATCCGGGTCAATACAGTTAGGGTAAAATCGCTGTTTTATTCTTTTTTTTGTAAAGAGTGTTTGACCCTTCTTGCACGTTCACTTTGTAAACACTGGGTTGGTACTTCTGCGGCGATGTAGGACGATTTTGAAGTTGGAGGAGAAAATGAGATGGGAGTTTTTCGACATACCCTAACTGTCTTGAACTGAAATACACAGAGTTAACGCAGAGCTAGACAAGACGTGCATTTCAGGTTTAAAAGTATATAAATTGTCTTTTTTTTTTAGAATATAACTGATTGTTTTGATAGATAAGACCCTTGTTCTTTGGAAGATCGTTTAAAGCCATTTAAAAATGCATTTTGGAAGTTCAAACTCATGGGCGCCATAGAAGTCCACTACACTGCTTCAAAGGGTTCTTCAAGCGATGCCATAGAAGAACCATTTTTGGTGCCACAAAGAACCATTCAGTCAAAGGTTCTTTAAACAACCATATCTTTCTTACCTTTTTATAATCTGAAGAACCTTATTTGCCAAAAAAGAACCTTTTGTGAAACAGAAAGGTTCTTCAGATGTTAAAGGTTCTTTATGGAACCACTTAGACTAAAAGGTTCTTCTATGGCATCGTGAAGCACCTTTATTTTTAAGTGTATTTGGAGAGAAATCCTGGAATGTTTGCCTCAAAAAACATTACTTCTTTACGACTGAAGAAAGAAAGACATGAACATCTTGGAGTAAATTATCTGGAAATAAAACTTCTCCTTTAAGGTTTTTAAGGAAAACATTCCAGGATTTTTCTCAATATAGTGGACTTCAATGGTGGCCAACGTGTTGAATTGCCGTTTCAAAGCATCTTCAAAGGGCTCCACACGATTCCAACCAAGAAATAAGGGTCTTATCTAGTAAAATGATCAGTCATTTAAAAAAAATGTAAATTTATATACTTTTTAACCACAAATGCTCATCTTGCAGTAGCTCGACTACACGCATTACGTTGTCACTGAAGTATTGAACCAATGTTTATAAAGCAAGCATGCAAAGAAAGTCAAACCCCCTTTACAAAAAATGGTAAAACAACAATGTCGATTTTGAAGATGTTTTTCGCAGTACCCTACCTTTTTTGAACCAAAGGAAGTACTCAGATGAATAACTAACCGTTTGTGACCTTTCCAATGTGATTACACAATGCAAGAAGATGTGCATGCACATTGCAGAGCTAGTGCAAGATGTGCGTTTATAGTTAAAAAGTATATAAATTTGTATTTTTTAGAAAATGACCTATCGTTTCACTAGATAAGACTTTTATTCCTCATCTGGGATTGTGTAGAGCCCTTTGAAGCTGCATTGAAACTGCAATTTGGACCTTCAACTTGACTCCTATAGAATGCTTTCCTCAGAATCCCTAATTTCTCTTCGACTGAAGAAAGAAAGTCATGAACATTTTGGATGATATGGGGAAAGTAAATTAACAGGACATTTTAATTCTGGAAGTAAACTAATCCTTTAAGAGCATTTCTGAAAACATTGCATTCAGTTTGCACTTAAGTATATTATTTCCCTGTTAAATACTCTTTTAAAAGTATTCTAAAATGAGCTTCTTTTTCACCAGGGACTGCTTGAAATACCTTTAAGAGATATCACACATTGGAAATAAATCAAAGAACAAAGTTCTCACTCTCCACCCTCATAACTGAAATATCTAAGCTTTTTCCTGCACGCACATCACATTCTAGCGCTACATGCTTGCTGGCTTTCAGGCTTTGTCAGGTCAATCTTAATTCCTTTGCCTGCTCACTCAAATAGCAAGCATTTCGGCTATGCATGACCTGCAGTGGCAGGACACAGATCTTCAGATGTACACAGATGCACTGCTCCATTCATTGGAGACTTCCTCAAACAAGTCTTGCATAATCATAATCTTGACTATCAGAACAATGTTTGCTCCAGTTTTCATCACAAATGTCTTCATAAAAAAATTTCTCAAAATTATTTAAATGAAAGACATTATCTTGTAATTATTTTGAAATGGACCACAGTTTTTTTATTAATAAAATGAAAAGGTTAAAAGCGCAAGTAATTATTATCAGGTTATAGTTAAAGTGTGTAATTGTTTACAAAATACTCAGCTATCCCAAAACCATTTGTAGGTTGATTTCACTGAAAAGTGTAACACTGTGGCTCTGGTAAAACATTGATCTGTTTGTTCAAGCCTCTCAGCCAGGGCAATATACTAAAATATCAGCCTATAAATCAGTCCAATCTCTTCCACTTTAATTTCATGCATAGTTATTGTCTTAAAATAAACCTGCAGCACATTGTTTATGATACTGATATTTCTGCCACTGAATTAAACAAATAAAACAAGGTATTTGCAACTTTTTATCTTACAAATCTGAATTTTCTTCCACAAATCTTGCAATTGAGACTTTTTGTCTCAAAATTTTGATATAAAGTTATAAAGTCAGAATTGTGAGATACAAATTCAAAAATGTGACTTTTCACGCAATTGTAAGTTTGTATCTTACCATTTGAATTTTTTCCTCACAATTCTGACTTTTCTTTTCACAGTTGTAATTTTTATTAGAGTTGTGTGTGATATAAACTTGTATTTACGAGTTATAAAGTCAGAATTATGTGATATAAACTCACATTTATGAGTTATAAAGTCAGAATTGTGAGATATAAACTGGAAATTTTGCCTTTTTTCTTGCAGTTGCAAGTTTGTATTTTGCAGTTTCACTTTTTTCCCATAATTCTGACTTTCTACTCACAATTCAGTTTTTTTTTTTTCAGACTTGCGATATAAACTCAAAATTATGAGTTATAAAGTCAGAATTGCAAGATATAAACTCAAAATTTGGACTTTTTTTTCCTCACAATTGCACGTTTATATCTCGAAATTTGACTTCTCTCTCACAATTCGGACTTTTCTTTTCGCAATTGTAATTTGTTTTAAAGTTGTGTAATGTAAACTTGTATTTATGAGTTATAAAGTCAAAAATTGTGAGATATAAACTGGAAATTCTGACTTTTTTTCTTGCAATTGCAAGTTTATATTTCACAATTTCACTTTTTTCCCCTTAAATCTGACTTTCTGCTTGCAGAAATTTTGAATTTTTTTCTCATAATTCGGACTTTTCTTTTAACAGTTGTAATTTTAATTAGAGTTGTGTGATATAAACATATTTATTCTGAAAAATTCTGACATCTTTTCTTGCAATTGCATGTTTATATTTCGCAATTTGGCTTTTTTCTAACAATTCCGTTTTTTTTCTCAGAATTTTGTGATATAAACTCACATTTTCATGTTATAAAGTCAGAATTAGAATACATAAATTCTAAATTATGAAATTCTGACTTATTTTCTCAGAATTGTAAAAAATTAATTCACAGTTGCAAGTTATAAGGTCTAATTCTAATGGAAAAAGACAGAATTGAGAAATATAAATTCGCAATTGCGGGAAAAAAAGTCAGTATTGTGAGATTTCACAAGTCACAATTGTTTTATGTTTTATTCAGTGGCAAAAGTGGGCTTCCATTTTTGTTTTACCTTTACTTTTCAAAGATGCTTTTCAAGTATCATATCTGACCAGATTATGATTGTGTTTAAAACCTGCTTCTCAAAGCCAATGCTTCAGAGAATGGTTTAACAAACATTTGATCAACGTTTTCCACCACACATGCACATACTTACTTTAAATAGTTGTTGCTTTCAGTTTTTCATATATTATTCATTCAGTTTTTTATGTTGATGCTTTTCTTTTGTATCTTTGTGCATCTTTTCAAACACACAATGGCTTATTTATGAGTTTTAGGATGCAGTTAAACATCTGTTCTTTTGGCAGCATATGTTGACTGCATATACAGTCACCTTTGTATATTGTATTTGAGACGACATTGTGTAGATCCGTTTTTCTTTTGCAGTTTAGCAATAGGATAAAAGTTGAAGGGACGTACTCTTCTTGATAAATATCACATATACAGCTGCTTAATTGTTTTATAATATTTACGTTTCAACTGTGAAATACAAACTGAATGTGCAAAGTGCGAAACACACATCTAATGTACAATCTGTCCTGTATAAGTATATTTTATGTATTATTTATCTATCTGTCTAGTTTATAGAGAGATATTTATCCATTTAAAATGGAAGTAATCTTGATGGAAGCACTTGTTATTATCACTGGACATAATCATGTTGCCTATAAATGGTTTGATAATGTCAAAATTGAATGCACACTGTCTCACTTCAGTGTTACTGAATGTGCTGCGGAAATCCTTTATCCAGTAAATCTAATCCATGGTGCAGTTTAAAGCTCACAGCGGAGGTTAATCTGACCATGTTGTTATTATTATAAAAGTGGCCTAACAGGGAAATCTGGTTGTTGTCCCCAGGTGGGTGAGATTGAAGGAGACTGGCTGCGAGAGTTCTTCACGGTGAGTTTGATGCCGTTCACATGTCCCTCATTCAAACACACACATCTGATGATGCTCAATGTACCGTAGTAGAAAAGCTGTTTTTTAGACATACTGTTCTAACAGCCATACAGGCATTGTCAGACCTCTCCATCTGTTCATACCTGCTATAAACACTTGCAAATAGACACACACCTTTGCAGGGTGAACTTTACTCTGTTAAACGCACACTGTAAACCTAAAGGTGTTTGTCTCACTTATACAACCTGCCTTTTGTGCATCATAAAATCATGCTGTGTTATCTGCTGTTGTCATGTTGTGAACACAATGAAGTAAAATCACAGATTTGATCTATGAAGTAATGTGTACACAATCTCTGTTGGCTCTTTTACATTTAATTGCCATCTTAGTTAATTGCATTATGCAATGGCTCTAAAAGGGCATGATTGTGTAAATTTTCAGAAAGTTAAATGTCAAAATGTATTATCCTAGGGTGACCATACATTGTCTTCAGTGTTGGGGGTAACGCATTACAAGTAACGCGAGTTACGTAATCAGATTACTTTTTTTCAAGTAACTAGTAAAGTAACGCATTACTTGTTTATTTACAAGAAAATATCTGAGTTACTTTTAAAAAATGTAACGGCAGTTACTTTTGTTTTCTTTATGTATTTAATTCCATTTTATTAACCAATTTCTTTGCTGCTGGCATTTGTTGATCCAATTTAACCATATTAATAAGCAAAACTTACTTTAGATTAGATTAACATTTGTGCTTAATTTGAACAAACCTGAATTTACTTTTCCTGAGGCTTTTGGTATGAAAAGGCTTTTACATTTGCTAAAAACTGAACTTTTTATATTAAAAACAAACAAGCAAGCCCTGTCCAAATTTAAAAAGTAATACAAAAGTAATGCAACGAAATACTTTTCATATAAAGTAACTAAGTAATGTAATTAGTTAATTATAAAACGCAGTATTGTAATGCATTACTTTTAAAAGTACAGTGCCTTGCAAAAGTATTCATACCCCTTCATTTTTTTTCACATTTTGTTACCCCTTCAGTCGAATCACTTCGACGTTACATTGGGATCTCGCCTGAGAGACCGATCATCTCTGAGCCTCATTAAAAAGGCCAATTGAAAACTGGCGAGTGGACGCGCACCACTCAGTCAGACTTTTGCTTTCAGAGCCGATGTGTCGAGCCTCTAAACAGCTGATAAGACTTCAAGAAGAGTTCTTCAGAGTTCATGCTCCCTCCTGCTGGTGCGCTGCCAAAACTAAAAGAGTGTTTCACAGAAAGAGCATTGTTTGGCAGCCGCCAGCGTGATCCTGCGGGCGGCCGTTTTCACGGCCATATAAAGCCTTTGCATTTCCAGCGAGCAGCCCCGGCGAGTGCACGGTTGCCCCGCGGCGCCTCCCTGGGCAACCAGGATCACAAAAGAGCAATTTCTAGCGGCCGTTTCAGACGTTCTTTTCAGAATGTCTTTTCGGCCGTGCGTTTCTGGGTGTGGTAGTTTCCTCTCCTCAGCAGACGGACATGAGCGCTGCCTCACGTGTTTAGGCTTTGAGCACGCTGGCGTGGCGCTCACGAATGGTTCATGCGGTGAAAGCATGACCATGGCCACGCTGAAGGGGGGGATCGGTTTGGAGGTTCCCCAGGAGCCTCCGGCCGATCCTTCTAGGTTGGACGACTGGTTCCTGGGGGGGGCACCGGCGGCAGCGCCGCGCTCCCCCCCCGGTCCCGTTCTGACCGGACATGCATGTGGAGCTGACAAAATCGATGGCGCGCTCCCTATTCATTTGAAGCGCACTCCAGCTCCTCTCCCCTCGCCACTCTCGATGGCGGGGCAGCCAAGGGGTACGTGGCGGTCCCCCGGGTCGAGCACGCCATCGCGGTGCACCTTTGCCCGCGGGGCGTGGCCGCCTGGTGGGGCCCTCCGCGTCTCCCTTCCAGGGTGTGTGAATTTTCTTCCGCCCTCATCGGCTGGGCCTTCCGCGCCGCCCGACACGCTGCCACCGCCCTGCATGCCATGGCAACACTGCAAGTGTACCAGGCGCAGGCACTTAAAAGCCTGCACGAGAGTGGTCCTGACCAGGGGGTATTTGAAGAACTCTGCTAAAGTCGCGGCGCGTCCCCTTGGTCAGGTGATGTCCACCTGCGTGGTCCAGGAACGCCACCTATGGCTGACTCTGGCCCAGATGGCGGAGGCCGACAAAGTTCGCTTTCTCGACTCTCCCATCCCCCAGAGCGGCCTATTCGGCGACACCGTGAAGGGTTTTGCTCAGCGGCGTCGAACGTACCGCCGGCCCCAAAAGCCTGCGATCCTCCGCCCATCAGCATACCCCGTCGAGATGCCAGAGCAGTACGCCTCCCCGTCATTCGGGCTGGGCGTCTCCTTTGGCGCTCCAATGGTTCAGAGGCAGACGGAGGCCATCCAACATATCCTGCCCCGCCGCGAAGTTACCATTCCGCCGCCTGGGCCCCCGCCTCCGCCTGCCCGTCGCCGAGGGCGTCCCCCCGCAGCTCCGTCCCCTGCTGAGCCACACGATCCAGGCTCGCAGCCGACGTCGAGCTGCCCGTGGGAGAGGGACGCCGCTCGCCTCTCAGGGTCCTGCGAGGGAAGACCCTCGCAGGCGAGCTTCGAAGCGTCCCTGATGCGAGCACCCCGGAGGTGGAGAGAGCTACTCTGTCTGCACTCCCGCTGGAAGCGGGACTTAGCCGTTCATTTGAAATCACAGAAAGACCCGACTTTCTCACCTCTGGGGCCCCGGCCCCGAGTTTCCTTCCTGAGCAGCACTTCCACTCCTCGGAACCAGACTCGGGACCGGATGTCGCCAGCGCGGGAACCAGGGAAGAAGGTAAGCACTGCTTAGTGCAGTTAGACACTTCTCCAGGACGTTCATCCTTCTGGGTTTTGTCTCCTTCCCTGTCTTTCCCTAGGCTGCCCCACCACGGTCACGTCAGTCAACGTTCCCTTGATACCACTACACTGGTTAATACGGACGGTACGGCCCGGCTCCAGGCGTCCGCCCAGACTCAGAGGTACCCCTTACATCCTTTATTCGGCAGGCGTGCCTCTGTTCTGCCTGCGGAGGTCGCGTTCCTACTGGCGAAGGACGTGATCCAGCCTGTCCCTCCAGCCGGGACGAGGTCAGGATTTGACAAGAGTCCCGACTTCACGTGTCCAGTTAGAGTGGTGGGTTAACATCCGCCCTGGATGGAGCTCTGTTCCGATCCCTTCTTAGGCTGTCGGCACACATGCTCACGACGACGCACATACAAGTATGTTTCCGTCTCCAGGGCTGGGTCGCAGCCATCTGCCTGAAGGGCACCCGCTGTCGCGTCTCAATCTTTCCCCGGCGCACACCCCTTCTGCGGTCTGCCCCGGGGATCGAGCACTTCAGCGCGAGGTACTTCCATTTGGCTAGTCCCCCTCCTTCCTGCCTTCTTTAGGCCATGGGAGCTCCCCTGTCCCCTCTTCGGCAGACAGGAATTCGCGTCTTCAACCGTCTCTTCGACTGGTGCCTTACCAGCCCACTCGTGAGTTCCGTTGTGCGAATACAGGGACCTGGTGCTTCGGCACCCCCGCCATCTGGTCCTTCAGGCCAACCGAGGGAATCCTTTTCCTCGGTCGGGAGCCCGACTCGGTCCACAAGACGGCCCGCCTTGCTACCAAGAGTGCGCAGTCAGTGCTGTAGTCCCTGAGCTAATCAGGCACAATACAGCGGTCCTCTCAAAATCAGAGGCTCCTGGGGCACATGACAGCTCTAGCCGCTTGCCGCTAAGCTTGTTTCATGTGAGACCGCTTCAGCACGATCGAGTCCCATGATGGGCATGGCATCTCGGCTCACTCCGGACTGGCGTTTTCCCGCAGTATTGCCGACAAGTCAGCCCGTGGCTTACCACGGGTTGGGTTGCCATGTACGACAGAGGCTTACAGCTCCTCCCCATCTGCTCCCATGGAGCTCAACGTGGCAGATTTTGCTACTTACCATTCACTTGTAGCAGGGAAACTCAACCGTGCAGCCGGTCGGCTCCTACGGCAGTCCACCCACCTGCAGAATGGCGACTCCACCCCGTGACGCAGCTAGTTGGAGTTATATCAGTAAGGCCCAGCCACATCCGCTCGCCCTTTCGATTCCTCCCATTGCCAGAGTAACACTGGCACACAGCTGACTCCGGGGCCCAAGTACGCCCTTCCCCAGCGAGCCTCCTTGCGCAGACACTGTGCAAGTTCAGGGAGGACGAGGAGTAAGTCTGTAGGTTGCGCTACAAGGATGGCCCACCCGGACTTAGGTCTTAGTAACCATTCCCTTGCGGCAGTCCCTCCCTGTAAGGGCACAGTTTGACACCGTAGACCTCTCCGGCCTTTCACAGGCCGTGATACAAACTATCACTCAGTACTGAGCTCCCTTGACACAGGCAGGCTTACACACTGAGATGAGGTCTATTTGCTGGCATTCCTCTCGCTGAGAGGCACAGAGATACACGATTGCAGTAGTGCTTCCTTTCCTGTAGGAGAGTTGGAGCGCAGGCTGTCCCCTCGACTCTCAGAATATATGTCGCCGCTTAGCCGCATATCACATGCAGTAGATGGAGCAAGTAGGTAAGCACCCACTGGTCGTGAGGTCCCTCAGAGGTGCCCAGACCGCACCTCATACCCTCTTGGGACCCCCCCGTTGCCCTTCAGGGCCGCAGGACGCTCCATTTGAGCCACTGGCCTCAGTCGAGCTAGAATTCCTGTCATTTAAGACAGCGCTCCTGACTGCCCTCGCTTCCATCAAGAGGGGAGGAGACCTACAACCTTTCTCTGTCAGCGAAGCGTGTCTAGAAATCGGGCCCGGCTCTCACGTTACAACCTGAGACCCCGGCCCGGTTATTGTGCCCAAGGTTCCCACCACGCCTTTCCGCGATCAGGTGGTGAACCTGCAAGCTCTGCCCTGGAGGAGGCAGACCCAGCCTTGCGATGTTGTGTCTATAAATATGTGAAAATGAAATCACTCTGCACTTCAGGCGCACCTAGCAGCTTATCTGCTTTGGGGTTCAGCAGAAAGGGAATGCTGTCCCCAAACTGAGGTTGGCTCATTGGGTGGTAGATGCCATCTCCCTGTCTTATCTATATCAGGGAGAGCCAGGCCCCTTAGGTGTTCATGCCCACTCCACTAGGAGTGTTGCTTCATCCTATGCGTTGGCTCATGGCGCCTCACTAGCAGATATCGGTAGAGCTGCGGGCTGGGCGACACCTAATCCCTTCGCTAGGTTCTATAACCTCCGCGCAGAGGCCGTGTCCTCCCGTGTTTTAACATAAGACTTCAGGCGAGCGGGAGGACGGCTGGTGTCGGCTTGCTGCGCCATTCCCACGTGGATCCGTGCGCTATCTCCCAGAATGTTCCCTCCGGTGAACCCTGGGTCCTCCATGCCCCGCAGTCAGGGCTAGATGCGGAGTAGTCCTTGGCTGTGATCCTGCCTGGGTCTCCTTCGCCCCGCAGGTTGTGGCTATACTTTTCAATATTTCCAGCAGAGGAGACCGCTGTTTCCCTCGTGTATCCCTAAGAAGCCTTATGGATATATTGAATTATTCTCATTTTCCACATGTACAAATTCCATGTGCTCCGCCCCCCCAACCCATGCTTCAGTACAACTGGCATCCCTGTAGGCCCCCCTTATAAAAAGGGGCCTCAGGGTGTTGGGAAGGTTACGTTTCTCCTTCGGGGAACGAGGGTTACCTTCGTAACCTAGACGTTTTGTTGCAGCATTACTGATGCTTTACTGCTTTAAATTACTTTTTTTCCAACATCAATCTACATCTCATACACCATAATGACAAAGCACAAAACAGGTTTGTAACAACTTTGCAAATTTTTTAGAAATAAAAAACTGAAAAGATCCCGTTGCATAAGTATTCATACCCTTTTCTGGGACACTCGAAATTTAGCTCAGGAGCATTCATATTGCTTCTAGATGTTACTACACAATGAGTGGAGTTAAACTGTGGCAAATTCATTTGAATGAGTATGATTTAGAAAGGCACACACCTCTCAGAAAAGGTCTAACAGCTGAAAATTTATATCAGAGCAAAAACCAAGTCCTGAGGTCAAGATAACTGCCTGTACAGCTCAGTGACAGACTTGCATTAAGGTAATGAGCTAGGGAAGAGTTCAGAAAAAAAATCTGCTGCATTGAAGGTTCACAGAAGCATTATCCATAATGGAAGACGATTGGAACAACTAGGACTCTAGAAAATATCTGCCAGCCCCCATCCAAGCTGACAGAGCTTGAGAGGTGAAAAGGTGAGGCAAAGAATGGCAGATAATTGCCAAATGCAGATGTGCAAAACTTGTCACATCATACCCAAAAAGCCTTGAGGCTGTAAAGGTGCTTCAACTATGTACTGAGTTAAGGGTATGAATACTTATGCAATGTACTTATTTCAGTGTTTTATTTTTAATACATTTGTAAAATTTGCAAATCTGTTTTTTGCTTTGTCATTATTATGGTGTATGGAGTGTAAACTGATGTGGGGAAAATCTAATTTAAAGCAGTTTAACATAATGCTGCAACAAAACAAAATGTGAAAAAATTGAAGGGGTATGAATACTTTTGCAAGGCACTGTAACTTTCCCCAGCACTGGTCCTCTTTTCCCCAGACATATTCTCTTTTTGGACTTTTAGGGATTCCTAAATCGCCCAAAATGTCTGGCAGTCAGCATATGCTTTCTAGTTTCTGCAGTCGCTATTCATTGTGTGCGTTTTTGTATTAAAGCCTTGCGCGGTACTGTTTTCTTAATCCTGCTCCCACAAACATTTCACTATAATTTTCGTGCATCAGTATGCAGAGTATTTAAATCGCTTTGGATGCAGCTCGTGTTGGATGTAGGGTTGCCAAATCAGCATTTTTTTCCATGGAATTGGGCTGATTCTAAACTGTTGCTTCAGGGTGTTTTAATATTGCATGAATTCCATTTGACTGAAATGCTTGTATTGAAACATTTTACATTTTACCTATGATAAAACTGTGGTAGATATTAGTTTTGTGAAGGATGGTCACAGTGGTAGAAAGCTTTTTAGCTGTGTTTATGATCAATCTAAATAATGGTGATTGTAAAATATGTAGTTTTGGTATGGAAATTACATATTTTGATACCAAAACTAAGACCTCAATTCCCAATTATTTTGCCATTAATTGTAATAATCCAGTGAGGTGTTTGTTTGCACAAAAAGTCTGAAACAATCAGTGCTCCACACAGAGATCTGATCTCATCATCCAGTCTGTCTGGAATAAAGAAACAGAACAAACTGAGACAGACTAAATCCAGAACAACTGAGGCAATGTCTCCAGTATGCTTCAAGAAACCTCCCTGCAAATCTATCTGAAAATCTGCAGTCAGGCAAAAGCTGCTTTAAGCGCAATGGATGGTCAATTGATTCAATTTAGTTAATTGATGTTAATTGATAAAGAAAATCTATTTACGACATTTTACAGCACTTTTACACAAGTGCCTAAAACTTTTAACAATACTGTAGTTTTGCAGGTAGGTTTCTTGAAGCATCTTGGAGACGTTACCACAGTTCTTTCAGAATTAGTCTCAGTTTGTTCTGTTTCTTAATGTCATTCCAGACAGACTGGATGATGATTAGGTCACTGGCTCTTGTCAAAATCTCACAGGATTATTACAATTAATGGCAAAATGAATGTTTGGAAATCTAAACTGATATTTCCTACTGACACACTACAGCAAAAGATAGAGATAACTGACTTGAAAACATTTTTAGCTGCTGAAAAACTCAGATAAGTTTTAATAATTTTGGCCACCACTGTATAAATCATCTTTACCTGCAATAAATTCACAAGCCGCACATGCAATAAAGAGCTGCTTTGTTAATAGAAAACATTGAAAACTATATAGAAAACATGAGGGAGTTTTCTACAATAGATTTTAGGTACAGTACATTCAGCACTCTTTTTATTTCTCATCTTGTAAAATGCCATGTTACTATTTCAGTGTGAGAAACCACTGCAAACAAACCACTGCATGAGTAATCAAACTGAACTATGAACAGTTTTAGACCTTTTTTTGGAAATTTCATGGTTCAGTAATTTCTAAAGACCATGTGCATCATGGTTGCAGAAAACCCGAAAGAGATAGCCTTTACGGATAGAGAATTACACAGATACGGTACAAAATAGTTTGATTAAAAAAGATTATAGATTAAATTGATCAGATGTCATTTTCAAAATGTTCTCCGTTTATTACAAGAGCTTGTCACCCAGCGATAAGAACTGGTATTTAAAGAAATTGACATTAGATAGTGGGATAGTCTTACGGATGATCTGGTGGGAGAAAACTCACTATTTTTTTCTGAATTAGGAGGTATAAACTTGCATTTGCCAGAAGAAAAATCAGAATTGTGAGATAAAATAAATATTATGTAAAAATGTTAATAGTAATAGGTTTGGTGTTCAGGTGAATTTGTTGCACTGACCAACAGAAAGCTGCTTGGTTGAAAGTGATAATGAATAGACAATTTCGTTAGCTGAAATATCACTATTTTGACTGCAGCTTGAAACAAAATGTAGTTCTAAATGGTGCATTTTTTTGCCACTCTGTCTTTAAGATGTCTGTGTTTGTGGTTTTTTTTTTTTTTGTGCTGCTCCATTTTTAAATAAAAGACTTTTCGTATAGCTGTGACAAAAATAATCCACGGTGAAGTGGTGTAAACTGTTAAGGAATCAAACTGACAAGAACAACACAGTGCTGACCACATACCCACAATACTCTAATGGTTAGACCTTTTGGGGTTACTTAGAAGTGATTTTATGTATCTTGCTTTCCTCTCTAGTCAAGTTTCTAAAGACAGAAATGATTTCTCTTATTTACATTATGGCTTTTATTTGAAATCAATGTTTTATATCATTCTCATGATATGGTCTTATTTATTCAAGGGATGGTTCGCCCAAAAATAAATTCTGTCATTAAATACTTACCCTAATCAGGGTTTCCGCGGGGTCTTAAAAAGTCTAAAATTTAAAAATCTAAATTTTAGGCCTTAAAAAGTCTTAAATTCGCTGTTCTAGGTCTTAAATAATTTTACACAGGTCTTATTTTTCGGATGTCCATGTAACGCTAATGCTCTAATGCTCTAATGCTCATTCTCTTTTTGTTGTTTCCTTGGTGTTGTAGTTCTTTATTTCACAATTCCAAATATAATTTGCTGTATTTAAACTACAAATGAGACCAGCATGCAATAGCCAATCAGCTTTCTGTTATTGGCGCGAGTCTCTCTCGGATTGTACCGCAGAAGTAAAATGGATTTAACTTTTTAGCTATGGGGAAGTGCAAGTTTGGCGATACTTAGCTTGGAAAAACTGAATATAGGGCTTGGCTAAGGCCAGTTGCTAACAACTGTAACGTTAGATTTTTTTTTTCTCCCTCTGTGGAAGTTACTGCGTCTTCAGAATCGCAGTAGCAGAATACAGGTCAAACTACCTTTTTCTGTATATAATGTTATCAATAATAATAAGAAATATAGGTCGAGCTAGCTGACTGCCAGCCTTCGAAATACTTTTAAAATGTTTTTTTACTTGCCCGACCGAACAAACCGCCTGATTAAAACTGAAGCAACAAAAACAACTACGTTAGCGAAGCATCGAAAGGCAAGAAAGATTCATATTTTAATACATTAACGTAAACAGAAATTGACAATGGATAGTGTATTTCTGGTCTATTTGTGACACTTTAAAACAAATGAATGTAACAGCACTCTAAAGAAACACACTGAGGTAAATTTAAAATGTATAGTTTATTTATAACATGATATAGTTCAGTAATATACCAAGTGAGCTTTTTGCTGAAAATTCTCACAATTACAAATGTTACATTAATTTTAGCTCAATAAAAAAGTAGTTAGTCAAGTAGTTACTTACATATTAGACAATATGCAACATTAGCAGAAGCATTCTCCTAGCAACGTTTTGCTATAATTCAGCGTTTTGATCGAATCAGTTGAAATAACTCGCTCATGAAGTGACTTACCGCCACCTGCTGGTAGTTTAGTGTGTTTAAAAGTATGCCTCCACACCCAACATTTCTAATGTATATATTTATAAATCAATAAATGTATTTAAAACATTAATCTCACTTTTAATTTTGCAGTGTAAATTATGTAATCTCACTGCTAACAGCCATTTAGAATTTATTGATAAATTCATAAAATAAATTTCAAAGGTAATGCATACATTTCAAAAGTTTAAAAAAGGCCTTTATAAAGGTAAACCAAATATGCAGATTTAAGATGTAAAAGCTAATAGAGCACTGATGAAAATATTGCTTCAGAATTTTTTTTTTTTTACATCAGATATTTCTAGTGGTACACTTATGGGGATTTTTTGTGTGGAATAGTATCTGCTGATATGAAAAGTTTACTGTATATCGTAGTAATAAATTTAATTTATGACAGCCATGAAATTGTTTACTTTTTACATTAAACACATTAAATATTACATATATGCATGTAATATAATATCTATTTCCATTACAGGTTTCGGTCTTAAATTTCATATTAGGTGGTATTAAAAAGGTCTTAAAAAGTCTTAAATTTCACTTGTTCATATCTGCAGAAACCCTGCTAATGTTGTTCAAAACCTGTAAGACCTTCGTTCATCTTCAGAACACAAATTAAGATATTTTTGATGAAATATGAGTGCAATCTGACCCTGCAGAGACAGCAGTGCAACTGACATGTTCAAGGAAAAGAAAAGTAGTAAGAACATTGCTAAAATAGTAAATGTGACGTCAATGGTTCAACCTTAATGTTATGAAGCTACAAGAATACTTTTTTGTGCACAAAGAAAACAAAAAATGACGTTATTCAACAATTTCTTCTCTTCAGTTTCAGTCTTCAACGCACAAAAAGTATTCTGGTAACTTCATAACATTATGGTTGAACTACTGATGTCACATGGACTATTATATCGATGTCCTTACTACCTTTCTTGTTCTTGAACGTGTCAGTTGCATTATGTTGCTGTCTATTCAGGGTCAGAAAGCTCTCGGATTTCATCAAAAATATCTTAATTTGTGTTCCGAAGATGAACAAAGGTCTTACAGGTTTGCAACAACATGAGGGTGAGTAATTAGTGACAAAATTTTAATTTAGAGGTTCAATGATTGATAAATGCACTAGTGACAAATGAATTAAATTGAATGTCTTATGTAAATCGTATCTCCTTAGACGGTGCACATGTACAAGCCACGCTTCGTCGCCCTGCACTTTCAGGAAGTTGGTGGAAAGGACTATATGGTGAACATGGGCCATGCAGAGAACTTTTTCTGGTGAGAATATGGCAAATTCTGGGCTACAAACTAGTAAACTTATTAAAAGTACAGCAGCAGTGTCTTGGTGCTGTATAGTGTCTATATAAGATAATAGCAAACCACTGATTACAGTGTTTGTATACAATGGTATTTTCACGCTATTCTGAGTCTGAAGTATTTCAAAGCTATCATGCTACATGTCCAAAAATGTCCAAATATTGTAATAGTAACATAATATGTTCACTGTTTTTGATGCAATGTATTAAACAGAATGTTAACCAGCTCTGTTGTGATATTTGTGACCCTGGACCACAAAACCAATCATAAAGGTCAATTATTTTAAATTGAGATTTATATATTATCTGCAAGCTGAATAAATAAGCTTTCCATTGATGTATGGTTTGTTAGGACAATATTTGGCTGAGATACAACTATTTGACAATCTGGAATCTGCAACAAAAATAAAAATAAAAATATTGAGAAAATCCTTAGCAATGCATATTACTAATCAGAAATTAAGTTTTGATATATTTACGGTAGGAAATTTGCTTTATGGAACATGATCTTTACTTAATATCCTAATGATTTTTGGCATTAAAGAAAAATGCATAATTTTGACCTATACAATTTATTTTTGGCTATTGCTGCTGCACATACCAGTGCTACTTAAGACCAGATCACATATACACAAGAATTGTATTGTTTTTATTCTTTCTTACAGGACCATCGAGTCCAGCTCTGAGATGGCTGACTTCGACAGAGTCTGTGTCTATGTAGACAGTCATTTCAAGGCTGTTGACAGTTTCACGGTGAGTGATGGGACTGTTGTGACTGTTATCTGACAAGATGATTTCACTTAGTTCAATGGAAACACACTAACTGTCATGTAATCTCTTAATGTGATGACTCTTGCACTTACAGAGCTGTGGTTGCTTTGTATGTCCACTAGGTGGAGCTACACAACCATTTTGAATTTAGCCAATACTCACCTCAGTCACCTTCCTGTTATTGTAGTGCAATTCTATCTATAATCACAGCAGTCCTTCAAAGTTAAAGGGATAGTCCATCCACCTAAAATAAAAACTTATTATTATTTTTTTTTTTTTACAAAATTGAATGAAGACAGGGGCTTTCAAGGTCAAAAATTAAAAAAAAATAAAATAGTAATTTTATACAAGTTGTGCATTATATTGCAAGGCTTCTGAAGCCATGCAATAGTTTTGTATGAGTTACAGACTGCAGTCATATTTGTTTTGAAACTTAGAATTAGGGATGAACGATATCAAAATCTCACACTACGGTAATATTGCGATATGAAGTCAGAATATTTTTTGTGATATTCAACAAAAAAAGACAAATTAAGAACATTTAAAAAAAAAACATTTTGTATATTTTAAAGTTAAATTATTCTATCAAATGCACTTTGAGAGTTCAAAATTAAGATCTCTAACTAAGAATACTTCTAAAAAAGTCTTGTACCTGAACTTTAAACGGGACTCAACTGTCTTTTTATTCGTTATATACTGTCTCAGTCTAAATTACATTCACACTGGTGTTTTTAGGAAGCACCTAAAGAATTCAAGAATTTGAAAATAATAATAATAATAATCATAAAAACAATGCCGGTAATAGCTCTATATTGTAAAACAATTGCACTGTAAAGTAAATGAAAATGAGTATTTCATAGGTACATTATTTTTTGTTTTACATTGCAATAGGGAAGTTACAATTTTCTTTTAATTAATTTTACATTTGGATTGCAGTAACATTACCCATTTAAACCGCTGTCAGCAATTCATACTGCACTTTTAACCTTTTGTTTTGACAGAAACTGCAGTTGAGGCAGCGATTTAATGCGTCCTTGCTGAATGAAAGTATTAAAATGAATTAAAAATGTAAAACTTGAAGTTAAAAACTTTAATTTATAAATTAATTTATTTTAATTTATTGAATGGTAAATTCAAAAGCTGTAATATTGTGTTATATTTTTACTATTTAAAAAACTGCTTTCTATATTAATATATTTTAAAATGTAATTTATTCCTGTAATCAAAGTTGAATTTTCAGCATCATTACTCCAGTCTTCAGTGTCACATGATCCTTCAGAAATCATTGTAATATGCTGATTTGCTGTTCAAAAACATTTATTATTATAATTATTATCAATATTTAGAACAGTTAAGTACATTTATTCAGGATTCTTGATGAGTAGAAAGATCCAAAGATCTGTTATTCTGAACTTTTTAATTCATCAAATAAACCTGATAAAAATTCTACTCAGCTGTTTTCAACATAATAGTAATAAACGTTTTTTTTAGCAGCAAAGCAAAATATTAGAATGATTTCTGAAGGATCGTGTGACTGGAGTAATGATGCTAAAAATTCAGCATTGAAATCAGGAATAAATAGAAATCAGTTATTTTTAATAATAAACATATTTCAGAATTGAACTGTTTTCGCTGTATTTTGAATCGACTAAATGCAGGTTTGGTGAGCAATAGAGACTTCTTTAAAAAAAAAAAAAAAATCTTACTGTACAAAATCTTTTGACTGGTAGTGTATCATAATATTAAATGCTAACCAGCCAAGTGCTACAACAGATCTTATAATATTAAGTTATGCAAAATAAACGTACACTGGGTTCCAAAAGCCGTTAGAAATTTTAGAAAAATAACTGTCTGAAAAGTCAGACGTGTTTTTAAACAAAAATACAAAGACCTCTTGATTAAATCAGTTCTTAGTCAGCTGCTGTCCAGCAACAGTGACGGACCAAAGACAGAGCCCTGGGGCACCCTCTTCATTACTCAAAGTAACTTAGCAAAATCTGTGAAAAGAGAGAAGTTGCTGGTGTTTGGCAGGGTATTAACCCTCAGCCCACCCAGGTGAGAGGTGCTGTGTATGTGTTTGTACGCTAAGTGTTAGGTCTGTACCTTGATGGACTGGGTTAATGTGCAGGAGTGGCCAGGCAGCGGACCGAGTCAATACGTTTAACTCCAGATTAAAACTATTGATTAGGCCCCTCTCATCTGAACATGATAAATAAACTGGAGGTCTACGAGTGTGAGTGAGCGAGCGAGCAAGTGCGTATTTGTTTTGTTGATGCAGGAGTGTTAGTGAGTTTTTTCTGTACAGGCCAAACCTTCTTCAGTTTTGGTTGCCAAATTATAAATGTATGTACAATAAAAATGTTGAAATGCCACACACAGATATCTTTGTCAAACCAGATTTGGCTGGTCACATGAGCCTGTTTCAACATGCCCACGCAGACACACACACTAAAATAGACATCAGCACACTCACAGCTTTACACCTATCTTCATCAATCAGGCCAGTGCAGCGTTTAATAAAAATGTATTGACTTAAAAGTGATTTTTTTATCTAAACACCATTTGTACGATGAGTGTGCCAGACGCTCTCTGCCTTTACGCACACACTCTCTTTCCAGTCAAGCGATGATTCACAGCCCTCAGAAAACTAATTACAAATCAATACAGATGATGTGAGACAAATGAGAGTGAAGGCGGGTGTTTACACAGCCGATGACTGTGTGTGTGTGTGTGTGTGTGTGTGTGTGTGTGTGTGTGTTAGAGGGTGTGTGTGAATTTATGCAATGCAATGAGGACCTTCATTATAAAAAGTTGCGAAATTTTAGCAAGATTAGATTATTTTATGCCATCACACAGTTGTTTTGGCTATTAAAGAGACTCGTTTTTCTCAAGCCACAGTGGTATTTCAAATACAGTAAATCTTTGTCAACAGTATTTAATGATACTTTACTGCAATACAATATATTGGGTTTTAGCTGTTTATCCTCAAAGTGTGGAAGAATCGAAATCTGGAAGTATGTAATTTGAAGTCTGTTATGTTCACTTACAGGCTAACAGAAATATACACCACTGTTCTTAGTTTGGAGTTACGATATTTTAATGTTTGAAAAAGCCTGTTTTTATTAAATCAAAAAATGTGGTGCTTTTGAATTTTTTCGATTGCTTATATATTTTAAAATGTTATTTATTCCTGTGATGCAAAGTTGAATTTTCAGCATCATTACTCTAGTCTTCAGTCCCATTATCCTTCAGAAATTGTAAAACTTAAAAGTTAAAAACTTTTATTTAGAAATCTTATGTTTCAATGGTAGTGTATAAATATTGTTGATAGTCCATTTTATGTTTTTTAAAAGCTAAAATATTAAATATTAATATTGTGAAATATTTTTACTATTTAAAATAAGTGCTTGCTATTTGAATATATTTTAAAATGTAATTTATTTCTGTGATCAAAGCTACATTTTTAGCATCATTACTCTAGTCTTCAGTCGCATGATCCTTCAGAAATCATTACAATTTGATGATTTGCTGCTAAAGAAGTATTTTTATTATTAAAATTGAAAAAGAAACTGTAAAACTTAAAAGTTAAAAACTTTTATTTACAAATCTTATGTTTGAATGGTAGTGTATAAATATTGTTGATAGTCCATTTTATGTTTTTAAAACTCCTCCAAAAACTAAAAAGTGAAACGGGCAAACCATCTATTATAATATAATTAAAATATTACATATTAATGATTTTTTAATGCTACAAAACAATATATAATATATTAATTATAAGAAAATCTTATACACTACCAGTCAAAAGTTTTTGGACAGTAGGATTTTTAATGTGTTAAGTTTGCTTTTATTTGATCCAAAATACAGCAAAAGCAGTAATATTGTGAAATATTTTTACTATTTTAAAATAACTGCTTGCTATTTGAATATATTTTTAAAAATAATTTATTCCTGTGATCAAAGCTACATTTTTAGCATCATTACTCTAGTCTTCAGTCACATGATCATTCAAAAATCATTCTCATATGCTGATTTGCTGTTCAAGAAACATTGTTTATTATTATTATTATTATTATTATTATTATTGTCAATATTTAAAACAGTTGAGTAATTTTTTTCAGGATTGTTTGATGAATAGAAAGATCCAAAGATCAGCATTTATCTGAAATAAAAAGCTTTTTCTAACATTATACACTATACCATTCAAAATCTGTCAGTAAAATGCTTTATAGAATGCTTAAAATTAATCAAATGTGATGATAAAGACATTTATAATGTTACAAAAGATTTCTATTTCAGATAAATGTTATTCTTATGAACTTTCTATTCATAAAAGAAAAAAAAATTACTCAGCTGTTTTTAACATAATAATAAATGGTTTTTGAGCAGCAAATCAGCATATTAGAATGATTTCTGAAGGATTGTGTGACACTAAAGACTGGAGTAATAATGCTAAAAATTCAGCTTTAAAATCACAGGAATAAATTACATTTAAAAAAATAATAGAACACAGTTATTTTAAATGCTAAAAAATATTTCAAAATTGTACTGTTTTTTGTACTTTGGATCACATAAATGCAGGCTTGGTGAGCAGAAGAGACTTCTTAAAAAATTAAATTAAAAATCTTACTGTCCAAAAACTTTTGACTGGAGTGTATCTATATAAAATGCTAACCAGTCAAACTTTGACCCCTTTATTTACAAGAATAAAAAGATTCTAGTCATTTCCTGGTTCCATTTTCCATCTTTCCCAATATTTTCCTTTCCTCACCAGAGCCAGAGTGCATGTGCCTGCTGTAATGTCCAGTCTCTCAAGACCGGTCATCTAGAAACCACTGTCATATTAAAAAAGCATGTTTTCTCTCACAAGATTTATATCTCTCTCCTGGGATGGATATTTTGAAGAAAACATGACTTTGTGTGTGTGTGTGTGTGTGTGTGTGTGTGTGTGTGTGTGTGTGTGTGTGTGTGTGTGTGTGTGTGTGTGTGTGTTCATGGTGTGGTGTGCTTCATGTCAAAACATCCCTCAACGTCAGGTCATTTTTCTCTGCCATGCATGGGGCTTGTGTTGGGCCAACAGCAGGGCTCTGTGTTTAATCCCTGTGTGATTGTTTTAATTTTCTGTCCGTATTGATCTCTGCGGGGCTGGATTGATGTGCGCTCACTGGAGCAAGCAGCTAGTACATTAAATCCATTCAGCGTGCTGTTAGAAAAGACATGGGAAGTGTGTGTTTGTGTGTGAGGTTTGTGAGTATCGCATGGGCATATCTGGGTGTTGTTTGGGTACAAAAACTAAGATGGGATAGTTCAGGGATCTCCATTAACCCTTGCTTTTGCATGACTTTTAGCTGTCTGGTCATAAGCTCAGTATCCAGTCAGGAAATAATAAGAGCTTCAATCAGAAGATCACATGAAATTATGTAAGATTGTTGGTTTGACTGATTGATTTATCTGATTTTAGGCTCTGGGAAGCATGTATTTCATCCACAAGTCACTGAAAAATATCCAACAATATGACTTCAATGGTAAGTTTTTAGACTAAGATAAGGTTTCATTGTTGATTTCCATTAAAGGATTAGTTCACTTCCAAAATAAAAAAATTCCTGATAATTGACTCACCCCAGTGTCATCAAAGATGTGATTTCTTTCTCCAGTCGAAAAGAAATTAAGGTTTTTGAGAATCCAGGATTTTTCTCCATATAGTGGACTTCAATGAAGATCAATGAGTTGAAGGTCCAAACTGCAGTTTTAATGTAGCTTCAAAGGGCTCTACACAATCCCAGCCGAGGAATAAGGATCTTATTTAGTCAAACGATTGATCGATTGACAATTGATTTTCTATAAAAATATAAATTTATATACTTTTAACCACAGATGCTCATTTTGCATTACACGCATTACGTATGAGGTTGAGCAAGTGCAAGATGGATTTGTGGTAAAAAAAAAAAAAAAAAGGATATAAATGTTTTTTTTTTTTTTTTTTAGAAAATGATAGATTGTTTCGCTAGATAAGACTCTTACTCCTTGGCTGGTGATTGTGTAGAGCCCTTTGAAGCTGCTCTGAAACAGCAGTTTGGACCTTCAACCCGTTGATTACCATTGAAGTCCACTATATGGAGAAAAATCATGGAATTTATTTCTCAAAAACCTTCATTTCTTTTCAAATGAAGAAAGAAAGACGTCTTGGATGACAAAGGGGTGAGTAAATTATCAGGAATTTTTTAATCTGGAAGTGAACTAATTCTTTAAAGCTGTCAATAACAAGTTCAAGTCCTCTTTTGGGGTTTATTTTGCAAAATGACTAGCTGAAAGTAAATCATCCTGCTTAATGGACATGAAAAATATAAAATAAATAGTTATAGTGTGGTCCGCCTTGTAACCTGGATGAGCTGAGATTTATCAAAAAATATTTGAACACTGAATGATTTAAATTGACAGAATTAGGCTTTCAGGAGAGCTGTGTATTAGGAAATTATATTTTTTGCTTAAAAAATAAAACTATTTTAGGACAATTAAGCACATTCCAAAAATATACATTTTATTGTTTGAACATTAAAAATGATGGTATATTCTCTAAATTGTTTATACATTGTCTAAACATGTGTACATTAGTACTGCCTTTAATTTATACTTATAAAAATATGGTATTAATTAACAGAAAATGACAAAATTACAGTTTATTACAGAAATTCACCATAATAATGTGAAGTAAAAACATTGGATGCTTTACAGATTTACAAATTTAGGTGAATTCAGAGAATTTGAGAAACAGTTCTGGTTCTTAAAATTCTTTACTATTGTACAGAATTAGTACACTGCAAAAAATGCTTTTCTTACTTAGATTTTGTCTAAAAAGTCTTAAATCAAGAAGGATTTTCTAGACAAGTAAAAAATAATTGTCTTGTTTTCAGAAAAAAGAAATCAAAATTAAGTGTGTTTTTGCTTGAAACAAACAAAATACTCTGCCAAAGTGGTAAGCAAAAAAAAAAAAAATCTTATTTCAAACAGAAAACAAGATCATTTTTTGTTCCCCATTGGCAGATAATTTTGCTTGTTTCAAGCAAAAACGGACTTAATTTTCACTAGTTTTTTTCTGAAAACAATAAAATAAATTGTACTTGTCTAGAAAATCCTTCTTGATTTAAGACTTTTTAGATATTTTGGCTGAAAACCAGACAAGAAAAGTATTTATTACAGTGAGAGAATTTGAGAAACAGTACTGGTTTTCAAAATTATTTACTATTGTACTGTATTATATTATTTATGTAAATAGTAAATAAAATGTTTGAAACCTTTTTCATTTAAATTAAATTATTTTTACATTAACAATGAAATCAATATTCTGTTTATTAATGCCAAGTATGAATCTCAAGTTAGTGTTTTTGAGCATTTTACATTTATTCCAAAATAATAAAAAGGCACCAACAGTTTAAACAATATATTTTGTTTGTGAACCTACATTCAGGTTTTTTCTTTTAAATAGTTTTGAATTTTTTGGATCATCACGTGGCTGCTGCTGTAACTTTACCTGTTGGTGTCACAACTGAACAATTTTTCTTTAGAAAAACAAGCGATTTATACACTTTTTAATATTATATTTTAAAATATTAGTGGTGTTTATTTTTGTACTACAAATTTTTTCTCATCCAATATTTTGAGGAATCACTGCCTCCCTTGCCTCCTCAGAGGAAACGCCCCTGATATGTTTGTGTATAGTACTTTTAAAAAAAAATTTAAATAGAAAGAATTCTAAAATTCGCACTTAATCTCACTGGTCGAAAAATGGCACATTCGCTGCCATTAGCAGAGAGATAAATTTACAACAAACAGCACAAATAAATGTTCTCCTTCGACTCATTTGGTTAGACTCTCTGATAGAACAGCATTTAACCTCTTATGCTTTTTCCACTTGCCTTCATCTGCTCTGGTCACAGCATCTCATGAATAAGCTCTCCAGAAGAGGACTAATAGAAGAGCCATTAAGATCAGTGGACCAATGAATTTGGTGCCCTATCAAATCAGTGTCTCATAGATCCTGCGCTCACAGCTTACAACTCCAACATTAGTATATTGATTTTACATTTGCATGCTTTTCTTGCAATATGTCTTGTTTGTTTATTCCTCCTCCTTGTAGTGAAGGAGTTCAAAGCCGTCTCAGGCCACAACAAGTACGTGGGTTCGCTGGAAGGAATCACTACCATGGAAAAAGAGAAATTCCCTAAGAATTTTTGGCCTGATGTAAGTGTGTGTTTAGTGGCGTTTAGTTATTAGTGAATTTCTATTTACTGCAGAATGCATTTTTAGGAATGCACCAGTTTATTTTGCTCATACTTTTATTGTTCAAATAGAAAAATCATACAGAATTTGTTCCATAAACTTTGAAACGAACAAAAATGATATGAATGCAACCTGAATTTTAATATTCATATGTGCGTGCATTTAATTACAGTTCAAGTGGTCCAGAAAAGGCTACATGAGGACACGATGGCTCATTCACAACCAGTATGTTTGCATACCTTTCTCAGTCTCTCATCATTTTCTTTACTGTCTATCGTGTATGTGTTTTTTTGGCCTCTGAATGAAGCAATCACGTTGTGTTAGCTCTGTGTTAGTGGAATAGTGTGCCATCAGAAGCGCATTAATAGCAGACACGTGGCAGCAGTACAATAGAGGAGTACTGGAACCTGAAGACTGAGTGATAAATGAATGGAGCCTGTGAACTCCATCCTATCATCTAATGTCCTACATCAGTCACAGAGACTGACAGGAATGATAGACCCCCCCCGTCTCCCAATATAATATGTCTTATGTTTATCTGTGTGTGTGTACAGGGGTTTAGACCTGGTGAACGTTCACCTGTTTCATGACGCCTCCAACCTCATAGCCTGCAACTCTAGTCCGTCAGTGTATTCTGCGAACCGCAAGAAAGCGCTCAGATACATCATCAACAGGTTTGTGCTTCTGAATTATCCACTAAATTAATTTAAGAAATAAAAATGACAATGAATGCAAAGATGAAATGAAATTAGAGTGAAATAACATGCATTAGTTCATGCTACATACCAGTCAAAAGTTTTTGAACAGTAAGATTTCTCGTCTCGTCTGCTCGCCAAGCCTGCATTTGTTTAAAAGAAAAAGAGCAGCAATTACAGTACAGTAAATATTTGTACTATTTAAAATAACTGTTTTCTATTATATCAAATATATTTTTAAATGTAATTTATTCCTGTGATTAAATCTAAATTGTCAGCGTCATTACTCCAGTCTTTAGTGTCACATGATCCTTCAGAAATCATTCTAATATGCTGATTTGCTGTTCAAGAAACATTTTATTACTATAATTATTATTTAAAACAGTTGAGTACATTTTTTTTTTTCAGGATTCTTTGATTTAAAGAAATATCCAAAGATCAGTTTTTATCTTAAAATAAAATGCTTCTTTTTTGGGGGAAGTAATTATATAAATTAATACTTTTATTTAGCAAGGATGATTTAAATTGATTAAAAGTGATGATAAAGACATTTATGATGTTACAAAAGAGTTCTATTTCAGATAAATACTGTTCTACTGAACTTTCTATTTAATAAAGAAACCTGAAAAAAATCTACTCCGCTGTTTTCAGCATATTAATGATAATAAGTGTTTTTTGAGCAGCAAATCAGAATATTAGAATGATTTCTGAAGGATCGTGTGATTGGAGTAATGATGTAGCTTTGAAATCACAGGAATAAATTACATATTAAAAATATTCAAACAGATAAACATTATTTTAAATAGTAAAACTATTTCACATTTTTACTGTTTTTGCTGTACTTTGGATCAAATAAATGCAGGCTTGGTGAGCTGAAAAAATAAAAAATGTAAAAATATATATTTTTTATAACCTTTCTTAAAGGAATGGTGTACCCAAACATGCAAAGTTGCTTTAAATGTACTCACCCCAGGCCATCCAAGATGAGTAGATGAGTTTGTTTGTTCATCAGATCAGATTTGGAGAAATTTAGCATTACATCACTTGCTCACCAATGGATCCTTTGCAGTGAATGGGTGCCTTCGGAATGAGAGTGCAAACAGCTGATAAAAACATCTCAATAATCCCCAAGTAATCCACACCACTCCAGTCCAATCAATTAATGTCTTATGAAGTGAATAGCTGCATGTTTGTCAGAAACAAATACACTATTAAGCAGTTTCTGGACAAAATACAAGTCCATAATCTATGATAACACTTCCTCCAGTGAGAAGGTCACATCAAAATCCGCAAACATATTTGTTTAGAACAGTTTTGGACTTTTCGCTGGAGAAAGCAATATTATAGAAGACTCAAATTTATTTGGAAGAAATAGTTTGAAGTTAAAAACACCTTAATGATGGATTTGTTTCTTATAAACACGCAGCTTTTCACTTTATAAGATGTTAGACGGACTGAAGTCTTTTAGATTACTTGTGGATTATTGTGATGTTTTTATCAGTTGTTTGGACTCTCATTCTGACGGCACCCATTCACTGCAGAGGATCCATTGGTCAACAAGCAATGTTAAGCTAATTTTAATTTTTTGGTAAACCATTCTTTTAAATCAAGGCCACAATTGTCTCCAGCTGAATATTCTCTTACACAGAAATACAAAACAGTTAGATGCTGCCATGTTGTCTTTTAACAGAAAAGACATTGAGCTTAACATGGTTTGTTGTCCCATTTCAAACTGTTGCTTTTGTCTTTCAGGATATCAGATAACAGCTACAGTCCTCTTCCCTTCTTCCTGTTTGGAGATTTCAATTTCCGCCTTGACACACTCAGTCTAGTACAGGTAGATCTGACTGATATATGTGGTATATAACCACTGAACACATACACAAATAAATTATATAATGATTCTTATGTGTATTTCTTTGTGTACAGAACCTCTCCATGTCAGCTGATATCCAGACAGTAAAAAAAGACAGTAGCAACGAGGTAGAAAAAATCATTTGTGAGGAGAAAGACAATGACCACAAGGTGATTATTTATTTTCAAAGCAGTTTCTGTTGTATAAATAATAAATACAATTATGATATGATGATTAATTAATCAAATAGAGTAAGACTAGAGTAATGACAGCTAAAAATAATAAATAATAAAGCTTTGCATGACAGGAATAAATTACATTTTAAAATATATAAAAAAAAAATCTTGTAATAATATTTCACAATATTATTGTTTTTACTGTATTTCTGATCAAATAAACGCAGCCTTGATGAACATAAGAGCTTTTTAAAAAAATATATATATATTGTACAAGTCAGATGTCTTTAGCAATTGTGAGCATTATCAATATTTTCACTAGTTAAAAAAATGATGGTTAATTGAATTAAATTGACAGCCTTATTTTGCATATTTTTTATGTTTTATGATTTTGTTTTTACAGAGCCTTCAGCAAATCTATCGTCACACTTGCTTTACTACGACTTTGTAAACATAGATGTTAAAGGCTCTGACTTTGCATCCAGGAGATGATTAATATTTTCTTTTTGTGTGCGCTCAGACATATCCAGTACACTGTCCAGCCAGATTTATGGTTTTTGGAGGGTTGATATTGACTTCTTGCCAGTCCAGAAAATGCGAGCTTGCATTTAGATCGCTCCTGCAGACGTGTGCTTCATTTTTTGTACCAGCAAAGTTGGAGTTACTCTCTGTTCTTTGCTAGTTTTCATATGCCCTGCTTTAACCTCTGTCCTTCTCTTTTTTCACCTCCTTACTCTTTGTCTTTCCTGTGTTTTTTTATTACTCTTGTTTTCTTGCTTTATCTTTCTTACTTCATTCTTTCTTTCTGTCCTTTTTTATCACTTCATCACTAGGTCCTCCTTCATATAGAGACCAAGTTATTTGCTTACTTGCACCAGGCCGTGTTCAGAGAAAACAACGGAAAAGAGGTCAGAAATTTGTTCTAAGAAATGAGACTCTGTCTAGAATTTCATAGAGTACATATTAGAGAGTCTGTGCTCATGTATATTTCTTTCTTTGTATATGTATATTGTCTGTCAGCTGCTGAAGTACGACAAGGAGATCTCGGCATTCCACGACGTCATCACAGAGGAGGAGATCCACTTTCCTCCTAGGTGAGCAGATTTATAAAGTCTTGTTAAACACAATGAACAATATTTATTTGTGCAAAATATTCTAAATCTAAAAATCAAAGCATAATATTGTTCTCAGCTCCTGGAAGAGATGATCTTTCTGCAATATCAAAAAACATTGCTACTTAGGGGATAACGAAATACAGTATATCACAATATAGCTATTTTTGCTTTAAATAAGGTCTTTATGATATTACATTTTTTTGATAGCAAATACATTTCTGAATTTCTACTAGTAACAGATCACAAAAAACTATTACTACCCTAAATAAATTAATTAAAAAACAAACTAAAGTTGAATACAAGTAAACAGTCAGTGATTCAATAAGAATAAGAAACTAATTACAAGTAATAGGACAAAATCTACAGTAGAACAAATAAATAAGAAATGCGACAAACACTTGCAGTCAAAAGTTTTTTTTGTTTTTTTTTAAGAAGTCTCTTCTGCTCACCAAGCCTGCAATTATTTGACCCAAAATACAGCAAAAACAGTAATTTTTTAAATTAATTTTTACTATTTAAAATAACTGTTTTCTGTTTGGATATATTTTAATATGTAATTTATTCGTGTGATCAAAGCTGACTTTTTATCATCATTACTCCAGTCTTCAGTCACACGATAGTTCAGAAATCATTCTAATATGCTGATTTGCTGTTCAAGTAACATTTATTATTATTATTATCATTATCATTATTTTTAGACAACATTTTGTTTTATACATTATACAATATACCATTCAAAAGATTGGAGTTGGTATAATTATTATTATTATAGTGATTATAAATTATAGTGATGATAAAGACATTTCTGTTTCAGATAAATGCTGTTCTTCTGAACTTTCTATTCGTCAAAGAAACCTCAACATTATAACAATAAGCAAATCAGCATATCAGAATGATTTCTGAAGGATTGTGTGACACTGAAGACTGGAGTAACGATGTAAAAAATTCAGCTTTGAAATCACATTTTAAAATTACATTTTAAAATATATTCAAATAGAAATCAGTTATTTTAAATAGTAAAAATATTTCAAAATCTTGCTGGTTTTGCTGTACTTTGGATCAAATAAATGCAGGCTGAAGAGATTAAAAACATTAAAAAACTTTTGACACTTTTGTATAAAGTAATCAAATGTCTAAAAACACTGCATATTCTTCACCATGTGAACTAAATATATATTTATTCTTATTAAACTTATTAAACTGCTGTCACTTTAAGAGCTACCCGGATCCAATATAAATACACTGTATTGCCAGAAGTACTGGGACACCCCCTTCTAATGAACAGGTTTGGCTACTTTAGTCATTTCCATGAGTACAAATCTTAATGTTTAAGCATACATCAATATTCTAGGGAACTCTGTGCTTCTAATTTTATAGCAACAGTTTTTATTGTTACATAACAATGCATCTGTGTTTAAGGCAAGGTTCAAAAAGAAATGAGTGTAAGTCAGTCAGTGTGGATGAACTTGACTGGTCTGCAGCAAGCAAAATCCTAATCCCAGTTGAACAGCTCTGGTGTGACTTTAAATGCAGACCTCGAGCCATAAACTCATCACCAAACACCAATGACTTGTACAAACACTATATGGACAAACATAATGGGACATCCCCTTCTTTAGAACAGAATAGGGCACTTCCAAAACTGTGGTAACAAAGATGGAAACATGATCCATCTATTCTATTCTATTAATCTGAGATCTATTTACAAATTGTATTTCCATCTCTGCTGCAATAGTTTTGGAAGTGTCTAAAATGACTTTACCCATATGTACAAGTCATTGGTGTTTGGTGATGAGTTTTTGGCTCATGGTTTGCATTTAAAGTCACACCAGAGGTGTTCAGTTGGGATTCAGACTTGGCTTTATGCATTATCCATTCAAGTTCTTCCAAACTGACTAAATCAATCATTTCATTTTGAACATTGCCTAATACACAGATGCATTGTCATGTTTTAATAGTAAGGGGTCCTATCCACATTGTTGCTATAAAAGTAGAAGCACACAATTCCTTAGAATGTCATTATATGCTTAAACATTAAGGTTTGTACTCATGGAAATTACTAACGTAGTCAAACCTGTTTATTAGAAGGAAGTATCACAATACTTTTGGCAAAATAGTGTATATCCAATATATAACACTGTTTCACATGCTTTCTTTCTCTATTCTAATCTAAATTACTGTGTTCATGAGGATACTTGAAAAGTGTGTATTTAACCGTTCAAAACCTATAAAGTGACAAAAACTTGGTTCATTACTCCTGCGCTCTACGAGCACAGTTCGATGCACTCTTTGTGCACATAAATTGTCTTTAGCTGCTGATTGCATTTCAACTGCTTAAAATCAATAGTTTTTAACCCACAATGCTTAAAAACGCATGCAAATGATCATTTTTGTGACCATGTAGCACAGCAATGTCACATGAGTGTGTAACCGTGATAGACCTGATAGACTAAAATCTCTACTAATTGACAAATTTCTAGTGGTTAATTATGTCTATCGATAAATCGCCCACTCCCATTGATACTGATAAAAAAATATATAAATTGTATAGCAAGTCTGCAAATTAGAATGATTTCTGAAGGATCATGTGAGACTGAAGACTGAAATAATGATGCTGAAATTTTAAATATAGATATAGTTTTTAAAATATATTCAAATAGAAAACAGTTTTTTTTTTTTAAATAATAACATACCTGTTACTGTTTTTACTGTAATTTTGGATGAAATGACATGAGACCTTCAGAAACATAAAAAATGTGTTTAAATAACGTGTTGTTATTGTCAGTTCAAAACAGTGTCTTGTTTCGATATTTTCAGTTATCCATACAGTGAAGACTACACTAAACCCACACAGTACATGAACACACGATGCCCGGCATGGTGTGACCGCATCCTAATGTCCCACAGCGCGACAGACATCATCCATCGGGTGAGTACACATTTATTACTGTTAGTGTGATTAAAGAGATGAAATGAATAACCAGCTGATGTATTATTTGTTATCTGCAGAGGGAGGAGGGTGAGAGTGGTGTTGTTTATAACACACTGGGCTCCAACATCTGCATGGGAGACCACAAGGTGATCAAACATCCCATCTTGATTAAAATTGATAAACAAATTACAATGAATGAATCAGTGATTTATAGTAACTATTTGCTATATTAATGTTTAGCTTTCATGTCTTCTTTACAGCCGGTTTTCCTGCTTTTTCCAATGAAGACAATTACACATTGACACACAATACTGGGAGAGTGCATTTGAAAGGTGAGGCATTTGATTTGTACTTTGATGTTTTTTAGATGTTTCTTATATGCATAAAACCTCAAATTAGATTGTGTTTCATTCAGTATATTTCTGTCATGACAACTCTCTTAAAAGTTTAGCATGGTAATGGATATGACAAAGAATTGCTGCTGCTGTTGGTTATTGCTGTAGTTGTAGATTATTGCTGCTGCAAGCAAGTAAATAACTTGCTACTTCCAAAACATATGTGACACGGTGCTTTGAGTATTTAAGACATACTGCTGCTGCACAAATAGCATATAACCCGTAGCAGATCTATACAGGCGGAACTAGGGAAGGTGAAGGGTTTCAGGGGAACTCTGAAAGCACGCTGCAAAATGCCCAAGTGAATGCTATTATCCATTTAAATAACTGCAAGCTTATTGGTTGCGTAAGCATTAACCAATCAGCTTGTTCCAAGTCGTATAACTCTGTGATATCATCAGTTACGTTAACAACCCGTCAGCCTGCGTCATCTAGAGTTTCATTGGCAGAACTAGGTATTTAATCAATATGGACAAATATAATGTGCAAAACTTACAATCAAACAATATTGCCATTTAATTCACTTCTATTTTCATTTATGCGTACATTAATTATTTTTAAAAAATAATTACCTCACCAGTAGAATGAACTTTAATTGTTATATTAAGCATCTAATTTTTTTTTTATATATTATGCATGGTGAGCAGTTTTAAAAAGTCTTGTTAAACATTTTGACAATGTGATACAAAATATGTATTGGTGCAAAATATTATAAACATACAATTTAAAGCATAATATTGTTCTCCGCTTCTAAAAGGGCAAAATATATCATAGATATAATTAGATTTTTTATGCATTAAATTGCTCAAAAATGACAGAAAAGACATTATTGCATTTACATTTAGCAAGATTTCAGTTTCAAATAAATGCTGTTCTTTTAAACTTTTTATTCATTAAAGAATTCTGAAAAATATATTAGTTTCACATAAATATTAAGCAGCACAACTGTTTGTAACATTGATAATAGCAAAGTATCTATTTTTTAGGTAATTCATGTAATTTTAGGTTTTAATATTCATTGATACTTTTACAAATGTATTTATCATGCTGTAGGAAATAAGTGAAATAATGAAGGAAAAAAGTTGATTCAAATGGTTATGATTTTTCCACAGCAGACAAAAGCTTTTCAAATTTTTTTTTTTTAAATTAAGATTTGTACATCTGATAATTTAGACATCAGATGAAAGCTGATAAATAATCTTTCCTTTGATGTATGGTTTGTGTTGATATTATACAATTATTGAAAATCTGGAATCTGAAGGTGCAAAAAAATCGTTCTAAGCAATGCATATTACTAATCAAAAATCTCAAAAAAGTTTTGATGTATTTACGGGTGGAAATTTACACAATATCTTCACGGAACATAATCTTTACTTAATATTCAAATTATTTTTTACATAAAAGAAAAAGCGATAATTTTGACCCATACAATGTATTTTTGGCTATTGCTACAAATATACCTGTGCTACTTACGATTGTTTTTGTGGTCCAGGGTCACATATTTTAACGTAGCATGTTGAAAAAAGGTTAATGCCTGCGTTATTTGTCAACTACCCAAGTATACATCTCCCATTACTGGATGTAGTCCCAGAATGGCCGTCAGTCGGCTCAAGGGCTCTGTTCTGATCTTCCCCGAGGAGCCGTTAGCAGCCCCTCGGCCCTCATTTGCGGTGACGCTGAGCTGAGATGAAGCACCTCAGTGCTACGTGATTGAAGACGGGTCACGCCGCTCGTCTCCTGATCTATGTCTGTTGGATTCTCTGTCTCTTAAGCCTACGCAAGCAATTCCATAAAAGCAGCCGTGTTCAGTAATTACAGATACACAGAACACAGATCTATCCTGCATCGTTGTCCTCTATTGGCATTTTTAGGGCAATGATTTTGTTTTGCTGCCAGTTTTATGTGTGTTCTATAGGTTACGCTTGTCTAGGGTTTAGATGGCTTTACTACTGCCGCTGGTCTGTCATTTAGTCTGCTACTGGTGTTTAAATAGACTTAAATTATGGATGTTAGTATTCCTAGATACTTAAATTAGAGAACTGAGGTCTAATTACGTAATAAGAATACGTGCAAGATCATACAAAATAAAAACATTTCAGTCAGCTGAAATTGAAAACTGTAATTGTTTTCTTAAAGCGATAGTTCACCCAAAAATGAAAATCCTGTCATTAATTACTCACCATCATGTTGTTCCAAAACCCGTAAGACCTTTGTTTATCTTCGGTACCCAAATGAAGATGTTTTTATTTTTATATTTACTCAACAATTTCTTCTCATGTTTCTATGCTTCTATGTTTCAAAAGACAAATGACACATCATGGAAAACTAGCTTCTCTGCAATATCTTAACAATATTATCCAGTTTATTATACATTTTCTTTAAAATTCATATACATACATAATTCATATAATTACTTTCTTTCCTTATATCTACAGTGTTTAGACTTTTCCTACTCTTAATTTAAAAGAAAAAATCTAATAACATTTTTCATTTAGAATAAATATGGAAACCTTAAACTAATTGTTAAACTAAAATAAAGATGTTGGGTTAAAAATTCTGCATACTATATAATGGTAAATTAATTTTACCAAGATTTTTAATTACCTTGTTCCTTCAGTAATTAATTTCACTAGCCTTCAAAAAGTATTTCATGTCAAATGCTCAATTGTTCAAAAGTTTGGGATTTTTAATGTTTTTTAAATGAAGTCTTTTCTGCTCATCAAGGCTGCATTTATTTGATTAAAAAATACAGATAAAACTGTTATATTGTGAAATGTTATTGCAGTTTGAAATAGTTGTTTTCTATTTTAAAATAGAATTTATTTCTGTGATGCAGAGCTGAATTTTTATCAGCCATTACTCCAGTCTACAGTGTCACACGATCCTTCAGAAATCATTCTAATATGTTGATTTATTACTTTTATTATCAGTGTTGAAAATAGTTGTGCTGTTTAATATATTTTTGGATCCTGTGATTCTTCTATCAGGATTCTTTGATTAATAAAACGTGAAAAAAGAACTGCATTGAATCAAAATAGAAAACTTTTCTAACAATATAAGTCTTTGCTTTCAGTTTTTATCAATTTAACACATCCTTGGTGAATAAAAGAAAAAGAAAAAATATATTTTTTAATGAAAAAAAAAAAAAAAAAATACAGACCACAAACTTTTAAACGGTAGTTTATTTTGTTAAAAAAGATTTTAATTTTACTTTTAAACTTTTTTATTCATCAAAGAATCCTGAAAAAGTATCACAGGTTCCAAAATATATTAAACAGCACAACTATTTTCAACACTGATAATAAAAGTAATAAATCAACATATTAGAATGATTTCTGAAGGATCATGTGGCACTGAAGGCTGGCGTAATGATGCTGAAAATTCAGCTTTGATCACAGGAATAAATGACATTTTAAAGTATATTAAAATCGAAAACTGTTGTTTTAAATTGTAAAAATATTTCATAATATTACTGTGTTTTTTATCAAGTAAATGGAACTTTGATGAGCAAAATAGACTTCTTAAAAAACATGAAAAATTGTATACAGCAGTGAATATACTCCTATATATTTCTAAACACTCTTTCTCTCTTCATCAGGGCTTCCTTTGTTGTTGACATGTACCTAGAGGTTATTCCTTGGACAGCTCTACCAATCGTGCCAGGGCTCTAACTCTAACACACACCCCGAGACCAACCGCATGGGACCACCGAAACCTCCTGCCAAACACAAGTGGGCACAAAACACAGGAACTGTTCATTTCCGAAAGCTGTGTTCTGTGGTTTCGCAATACACATTTAAACAAAGACTTCAAGTACGTTTCAGCATGACTTCAGAAATACAAAGACAAGAAAGACCAAGAGAAAGAAGCTCTCAACTCCTAACTTTTAGGTTTACACTTTGCATAGAGTCATATGTAAACTTACAGGAATAACTATGGCAAAGCTTTAAAATAACAACTCCGTTGGATTGCTTTTACAGTACTCTTTGTAAGGATGTGAATACAAGTATGCTAAACATATCCAAACGCAAGCTGCTCCGACGCACAAGCTTTGGTTGCCGTTTCACTCCGGAATCCAGAATCCAGAATCCGGAATCGCTTTGCATTGCAGTTCGTTCATAGGGTGTAGGGATCGTTCTGGTTAAACTCTGTTCAGCTAGAGTTGCTCTTCAGTTCTTATACTTTCTGCATGTGTGAGTATGGATTCATAAGCGCACGTTTTTGCATTTACACTGGCCTCAGCACTTACGGCTGTCAGCTTCAGTCATTGTCTCTGCGGGGTTGTTAGTCAGACTCTCGGATCGATAGAATATGTACAGGACAGCAAGGGACGAGTTATAAAGCCATTAGCACTTGTGAATTATGGAAATCCCACCCGGAGTGCCCTGGCCTGGAAGCCCCCCAGACTTTTAATTAGAGCACTAGTGCAATGCGAATGCTAATGTGGAGCGTAGCACTCCAAGATGTGTATGTTGTTTCAATCGTGTCGAATCTTTGGGTATCTGGTATGGTTTATTAAGTTTAAAGGAGAAGTTCACTTCCAGAACAAAAATTTAGTGATAATTTACTTACCACCCCTTTTGAAAAACCAGCATATGCTGGTTAGGTAGGTTTTGATGCTGGGATGCTGGTTTTAGCTGGTTTATGCTGGTCCTTTGCTGGTCCTTAGCTGGTCATATTGCTGGTCAAGGACCAGCATAAACCAGCAAAGGCCAGCATAAACCAGCATACCAGTATCAAAACCTACCTAACCAGCATATTCAGTTTTTTTTTTCAACCTTGTCATCCAAGATGTTCATGTCTTTCTTTCTTCAGTCGTAAAGAAATTCTGTTTTTTTGAGGAAATCATTTAAGGACTTCTATGGTGCCCTGAGTTTGAACTTCCAAAATGCAGTTTAAATGTGGCTTCAAACAATCCCAGCCGAGGAAGAAGGGTCTTATTTAACAAAACTTTTTTTTTTCTTTTTAAATTACAATTTATATACTTTTTAACCTCAAACGCTGGTCTTGTTTTGCTCTATCTGAACTGTTTTTTCTGGTTCAAGACAGTTACGGTATATCGAAAAACATGTGAGGAAGATCAAACACCCTTAACAAAAAAGGTAAAACAGCGATGTAGGACGATTTTGAAGTTGAGGGAGAAAATGAGATGGACGTTTTTGGACATACCCTAACCAGAGGTCGCGTTAACCGAAAATTGTCCGTCATTGATGGAATGTTTTGTATCATTGACAGAAAAATCTGAAGGCTGTCCGTCACTTTAACAGATTACTCTGAGGGTGATCTATTGTAGCTTCTAACTGTAATTCCCACCCCAGTCCAGTTGGTGGCGAGTGCGTTCCAGTGTAGCAGCAGAGCACTGGAGCCAGAACAAAAATGAAACTAGCATGAATCTTTTGCTATGCGTTTGATTACGCACAGCCTGGCAAAGACCCAGACGTTACAACGATCTATCACGCCACATTAAAGAGCGCCAAAACGGTATTTATTGCTTGAATTTCCTAATTTGAAATCTGAGATTTTGTTTAACATCTAAAGCAACACAAAGCTTAGCCTATTGCGATTTATTGGATGGCAGGCACACTATGTACTGTTCATTCATCAACTGAAAACAGCATAGACTAAAAAAATCTACTGGGATTTATGAATTGATATTGGTCATTGTCATTGAGCATATATTAAAATTGTTGAACATGAAAAGTTACACAGTCTCATCTGTTCTTAAAAGCTTATATCGTCCTGTAGGTTCATAATTAAAAATGAAAATGTGAACAGCTGTTATTATAATTAAAATATGAAAATGACAGGTAATAAGATTATAACAGAATTTTTACGACCCTGTCTGTCAAAATGACTGACAATGTTAAAATCTAACTCAACCTCACAGACAAAAACGATCGTTTCGCTAGATAAGACCCTTCTTGACTGGGATTGTTTACAACCACATTTGGGATCATTTGAAGCCGCATTTAAACTGCATTTTGGACGTTCAAATTCGCGGGCACCGTAGAAGTCCACTATATAGAGAAAAATCCTGAAATGTTTTCCTCAGAAAAAAACAATTTCTTTATGACTGAAGAAAGAAAGACATGAAGGCAAAAGACATGGCAAAGGAGCGAGTACATTATCTGTAAATATTAGCTCTGGAAGTGAGCTTCTCCTTTAACACCTCTGTATAGTATCTCAATGGTGTTGGTCCAGCGTTAAATCCGTTTAAAGCTAGTCAGAATGACCAGATTTTATATTTTGTGTGGTAATATGCTGTTTGTAAATTGCTTTAATCAATGCTTATGGAATTACTTTAAATTGTAAATACGTAGTGCTTTTTAACTGTTATTGAATCACCTTGTTTGTTCTTTTAAAATTGTTGAGGAGTCGCAGATGCTCAGAAATGTTATTAAAGAGATAGTTCACCCGAAAGTCACACAAAACACAACAAAAATACATAGTGCTTCCCATACTATGAAACTTTGGTTACTAACATCCTTCGAAATATCTTCTTTCGTCCTTAACAGATGAAAAAACTCAAACAGGTTTGACAAAACTTGATGAGAATGACAATTTTTTATTTTCGATGAACTGTCCCTTTAAGAATCAGAAGTTGACACGCTTTTATAGTAAAATATCCCTCAGCAACATGTTTCTCATTTCAAATTCAAATCAAACTATTTCCAAACAATCTCTACAAGCTCTGTATCCTGATATGACAGAGCCGTGTCTTCTCACCCGACGTGAATGTATTGATTCGGGTCAATATAATCTGAACACCCCCATGCATAATTTACGCACGAGGGTTAAATGGTACGGCCCACCTGTCAATAATGGACTTGTTGTAGTTGATTCATGGTATGCTCAACATAATTTACTGTTCTCGAGGGCATCGCTTCAAACCGTGGTTCAATAGGAGGCCACCGAGTCGCTCCAGGAACGGCATCGATGTCATTTAGCATTTTACAGATAAACACAAACACTACAGTCTTTAGAGATTTATGTGCACTGTTATTAGCATGCTAAGTTAAATGTGTATGTAGCCATTCATGTTTGCACTCGTTTCGGGGAGTTCTTTTACTTTGCAGTGATGTGAGCATTCGTAGACTATAGTCAAAGATTTTTTTTTTTCTGTAGCAATTGTGGAAGTAGTCACGTTGCTTATTTTATGTTAATCTTTTTTAAGTTATTTCTACTTTATGTCTCTCTCTATGATTTATTTTTGTTCTTTTTTATTAAAAAATCTAATTTGACTCGTTTGAGGCACTGTAATAGGATCTGCCGAGAATATTATTAGAAACTGTCTATCTTTAAGATGGATAGTGTTGAAAAGTTTAAGATGAATGGTGACTGCTGGGCCAAGGGAAACACTTGCCATTTGAAATTATAGGTTGGTCCTAAGCTTAAATCTTAAAACAAGCAGTCATATGCATAACTAAAAATTGCAGTAGCAAATACTCTTGACTATCTGACACACAATGCTTGATACTGTGCCAAATATTTGTTTATTTCCTCACCTTTTTTCCATTTTGTGACTTGTGACAAACCTTATGTTTGGTAGATCTGTTGTAGCGGATGTAAAATGCAGTAAGATAGAATGCAGTGCATTTACTTTAGCTGTACCTCATGTGCTGCTGAATGTTGGACTGGCCTGAAACGGTCTAAAGAAAGACCCTCTTACTGTACTATACCTTCTGCAGCACCTATGAATGTTTTTCTTAAATATGTCTTATTTCCTAATAAAATGTATATATTCATCAACTGAGACGAGGTGTTGTTTGTTAGCCCAACAGATACATTAATAGCATGTTAAATGAATATTTAAATTGGGTTATCAAATAGTAACATGTATAATCATTTAAAAATATTTAAATTATTTTTAGTTTATTAATTGTAATATGGACCATTCTACAAAACTGGTGCAAACTGCTGTCCCACAACTAAAAAACTTAAAAAGCATTTAAGTATTCAAATCTTATATGTTTACTAAGATCCTTTTATTATCAATTGAAACCCACAATAATGTTTAAAATATCAGTAAGCTATATATATATACAGTCAAGCCCGAAAATTATTCATACCCCTGGCAAATTCTGACTTAAAGTTACTTTTATTCAACCAGCAAGTTTTTTTTTGTTTTTTTTTTTTTTTTTTTTTTGACTGGAAATGGCACAGGCTTCTCCCAAAAGATAATAAGACGATGTACAAGAAGCATCATTGTGGAAAAAAAAATATTTCTCAGCTTTTATTGACATTTGAACAAAATGTGGCATGTCTAAAATTATTCATACCCTTTGCAAACTGTCACAGTCTATGGGAAAATCCAAAGTTCTATACCATTCCAAATAGTCCAAGCTGTTCTAAAGCATCCTAATTACCCTGATTCATTGGGAACAGCTGTTTTAATCAACTCAACAGGTGAAAAAAGATGTTGGTTTGTGGACAGTCATGGCTAAGACAAAGGAGCTCACTGAGGACCTGCGGCTGCGCATTGTGGCTGCTCAGGAAAGGGCTATAAGACCACATATTAATGTTTTGAAGTTCCAGTGACTACAGTGCAAAGTATTATTAAAAAATACAAGACGTTCCGCACTGTGAAAAATCTCAGAGCACGTGGTTGGAAGCCAAAAGTGACACCTGTGCTGGCCAGGAGGATAGTGAGAGAGGTAAAAAAAAAAGAATCCAAGGATCACCACCAAGGCCATCCTGATGAATCTGGGCTCTGCTGGTGGCAACATCTCAAGGCAGACAGTCCAACGGACACTGCACACCGCTGGTTTCCACGGACGCAAACCCAGGAGGACAGCACTTCTCCAGATAAGGCACACAAAAGCCCACTTGGCCTTTGCAAATGCTCATCTGGACAAAGAAGAAGACTTCTGGTCTTCTGTTTTAAGGTCAGATGAAACAAAACTTGAACTGTTTGGCCACAATGATGCAGCCTTCATTTGGTGTAAAAAAGGAGAAGCCTTCAACCCTAAGAACACCATCCCCACTGTCAAACATGGTGGTGGGAAATGAATGTTTTGGGGGTGTTCAGCCGGTGGACCAGGGAACCTAATCACAGTAAACGGCACCATGAAAAAGGAGCAATACATCAAAATTCTCAACAACAACATCAGGCAGTCTGCAGAGAAACTTGGCTTTGAGCACCAGTGGACATTTCAGCACGACAACGACCCAAAACACACAGCAAAAGTGGTGAAGAAATGGTTAGCAGACAAAAACATTAATGTTTTGCAGTGGCCCAGCCAGAGTCCTGACTTAAATCCAATTGATCCAAAAGATCAGGGTGATGGCAAGGAGACCCTCCAACCTGAAAGAGTTGGAGCTCATGGCTAAAGATGAATGGGCAAAAATACCAGTGGAGACATGCAAAAAGCTGGTCAGCAATTATAGGAAGTGTTTGATGGCTGTAATAGCTAATAAAGGCTTTTCTATTGATTATTGAGAAGGGTATGAATAATTTTGGACATGCCACTTTTTGTTCTAATGTAAATAAAAGATGAGTAAAAAAAATTCCACAATGATGCCTCCCTAAACCCTAACTCCCTAGTGAACCCTAGTGAACACATCATCTTCATATTTGGGGGAATTAAACAACATTTTAGTACAGTTATGCACATTTTTAGAATTTCATGTTTTAGTGTGTGCGTTAAAATTCAAAATACAACAAATCTCATAAATCAAACTTGAATATTGTTAAAATTGTAATTATTGATTACCTCAAGGACAAATATTCCAAAACTTTCTGAAAATACACCATGAGAATTAACTGCACAATGTGCACCTTGGATATTATACAATTTGCATACATACCAATTTTTTTTAATGTTTCCAACTCTGACTTTGTAGAATTCTGTAGAGTGGCCCATATAGATCATAAATGCAATTTAAGTTATTAAATACATTAACACATGCACTAATGTTCAAGTTTTCAGTTGAGAAAGATTGTTAAAATGTTTTTGAAAAAACGTCTCTAAACTACATTTATTTAAGCAACAGTACAGTAAAAGCAGTAATATTTTAAAATATCATTACAGTTTAAAACAATTATCGATTTATGCATCCTTGCTGAATAAAAGTACTAATTTCACCACTGAATCCTGATATATTGAGTTTCTCTTGATATTTTAAATGTTTCAACAGGTGTTAAAATTAGCATTATTGAGAAGATCCATTGATGGCTGTTTGGTCAATTGTTTTACATTGACTCAGTTCACATTAATTGATCAATCCAAAGTCATTATCATTATGAGTCTATTTAATTGAGGTGTGCAGTTAAGATCCAACGCAGTGTCCATAACAAACAGATGCTAAACACACACACACACACACACACACACACTCACCCTCCCACCATCTGCTCTCTGGTTTAGATAAAAGGATCTAGCATCTGAGATCTGACAAATGTAAGTCTGTAGACATCTGATCTCAAAGGAGCCATTAGTTAAATGAGATTCATCAAACTGACAATGACCACTTCATATGGAGTGCCTGCTGATTTGCTGTAGAATTATCAAGTAGGTTTAACATTCATTGACAGTTCAAACAACCTTTTCAACAGGTTAAGCATTAACTTAGAGGCATTAACTTAAAATGTTAACTTAAAAAACTTAATAGCCTTGAAATGTAAATCGTTTCATAATGTTAATAATCTAAAGAACATCTATTAAAAAATGATTTTACTAAAACTGATCTTTATGGTGTTGAAAAGTCCTTTTTCAACAAAACAGCACAAACTCAACATTCAAAACAGCAATTTATTGTGCATTTTCATCATAATTCATTTACAGATCATATACATTAGATTCAATTGAATTTATTTAATTATTGGTGGAACATTTATCTACCCTGTCTTCCAGAGTGTTTAAAAATCTCTTTGCAGTGCTTGTATGGCATAATTGAAAACATGCTGTTTTATTACTAAACCTGATCTGATTTTAAACATCTACTCGATTTATGGACTGAGAAAGTTGCAGGTTAGTTCCAATTCACTCGCACAAAATGAAATGCTAGCAAATGACAGGTGAAATGTCCGACTGTGAACTCTGATATTGCTGGACGAATTGTGCCATTTTAAGGACTAACATAAACACACATCATTTCATAATCGTCATAGAAAACTTAGGAAGAAAAAGAAAGGGCATACATCTACAGTGACATCAAATGATATAAAGAGAGTGAGAATGCAATTTGAGTATTAATTTACGTATCTGCTTGTATTTACTGTACAGTATGTTTGTTATTCCTGCAGTTTTATAAGCATTCATAATGCATTTTACCTCTAAATAATCGAACAATATTAAATGGGTAACACTTTCTATGAGCGTTTTCTTAATTCCTTAAATTTGATTCTTAATAGCCTAACTGTCACCAGTTTCACTATAATAAATTATAAAAGTTTATTAATATATTTTGAGAATGTATTGTATTGTAACACATAATCAATTAATAAAGTGTTATTTATTAAATGTTATAATACTTTTTCCAAATCACCATCAATAGTTCAATATTATTATTTTTTTTACAGTGAGCGCAATCTATAGAATGTTTTCTTTCTTTTTTTTCTTCTAGGGGCAATTGTCACAATAAATGTATAGCTTTAATGTATTAATAGCATAAATATATTAATATCCACTGCCTAAATCATTTTCTAGTCTGTTATCTTTTATTTTGCCATTTCATAAATTGTTTTGTAGCCTACTGCATATTTTTTTCTGTTTACATTTGTACTACTAAATGGGCTTTTGGTTGCATGACATTTTTCTTTGGCAAAAATGGTGAAACGTTCAATGTACTTCATAGAATGTTACCGAGAACGGTTATATATTACTGTGTATTTGTATAATTTGTAAGTTTAATGTATACGGTCTGAATTTGCGTGTATTGAACGTGAGTTCGCCTCAGATGTGATGCGGTCCCAGGCGGAGTACCGAGAAAGCTCTGCGGTGTTTGCGCAGCAGCTGTCGGATCTTTTCGTCGTCCGTGTCGGGGTCCAGCGGTTTGTTATACTCCTCGTCCTCCACCTCATTCTCCGAGCCGTCTCCTCCGCTCTCTCCCCGCGAGGCCTGCGTGGAGCTGGGCTCCGTCCCGCTCTTCTTCCGCCATTTTGTGCGCCGGTTCTGGAACCACACCTGAGAGCAAACACAACATCGCAACAGAAACATACAGGTGCTGTTCAAACTCATTACAGATCATTTAAATAAACATTCTGACAAGAAAAGTTTGGGAATGTCAGTAATGTAGACAGAACCTACTTGTTTAGCTTTCCAACTACTTTAGTAACTTTAATCAACAACTGTAACCCAGGTTTTATAGAGTAATACACAAATGCAGAAGTATTATAAGCTTTTGATTATTAGTATGTTATCTTACTTTAACTTGTGACTCAGTCATGCCTAGGGAGTACGCCAGTCTGGCTCTTTCTGGTCCTGCCAGGTACTTGGTCTGCTCGAAGGTTTTCTCCAAAGCGAAGATCTGATGGCCACTAAATGTGGGTCTTGTGTGCTTCTTTTTCCCCACAGTCTCACTGTGATGCCCGCCGTCTACAGAGAAAACACAAGACTGTGTATCACAACTAGACCTGCATCTTCTGACACATTTGAAGTCTTCAGGTGAAAAAAAAAACCTTTTAGGTTTCAGTTGTAAGTGTTTCTGACATAACATGTAGGCCTAAATTTAGTGTATGGGTCAAAATGATACATTTTTCTTTTATGCCAAAAATCATTAGGGTATTAGGTAAAGATAATGTTCCATTAAGATATTAATATATAATATATCAAAACTTTGATTAGTATGCATTGCTAAGAACTTCATTTGGACAACTTTAAAAGCAATTTTCTCACTACTTAAATTTTTTTGCACCATCAGTTTCCTGATTTTCAAATAGTTGTATCTCGGCCAAATATTGTCCTAGCCTATCAGATGACGTATAAATGTCAGCTTCCAAAAAACTGACCCTTATGACTGGTTTTGCGGTCCAGGGTCACATTTGATGCTTTCGAGTTATAAGCTGAGATAAAAATTCTTTTAAATGAGCATTTTAATCAGGCTCCTATGAAAATAACATTTGACAAAAACATCCAATAAATTACTAACAACCTTTTTAAAGTGAAATTACTAAACCTCATGTTCAAAAATGCTAATTTAAAAGAAAAAAAAATCTCAGACGGACTCAGAAGTCTTTGTTTTATCTCACCTTATAACTTCAAAGCATCAAATGTTAAAATGGATTAAGCACAAATTGGTAATATGGAAACAAATAAATAAGTAAATTATTAAATTAGCATTTACAATGACATTTAAGCCTACATTTTATGTTAGAAACACTTATACAACTGAAACTAATAGAAGAAAAAAAGAATTTGAAATGATCTTTAATAGACATCTGGAATTATTTAGAAGAATTTAAAGTTTTACATTTAATAGTCTACAAATTTCTATGGAAAATGTCAAATATTGTTTAATATTATTATGATAATGATTATTATAGTCGATTTTGAGTCAAAATTGAGATTTATACATCATCTGAAAGCTGAATAAAGTAGCTTTCCGTTGATGTATGATTTAGGATAGGACAATATTTGGCCAAGATAAAACTATTTTAATATCTGGAATCTGAGGGTGCAAAAAAATCTAAATATTGAGAAAATTGCCTTTAAAGTTGTCCGAATGAAGTTCTTAGCAATGCATATTACTGTTACTAATCAAAAATTAAGTTTTGATATATTTACGGTAGCAAATTTACAAAATATCTCAATGGAACATGATCTTTACTTAATATCCTAAGGATTTTTGGCTTAAAAGCAAAAGAATTTTGACCCATACCGTGTATTTTTGTCTATTGCTACAAATATACCCATAGTTATATACATTTGAATATATTTAAAGAATATTATTAATTTATGTTTTTGTAACATCCACTAAGGCTTAAAAAAATAACTGCTTAAACGTCTTTTCATTAAACAATTTAGTTTTTTTGTTTACTGTAATAAAGTAATTACAAATATCTTCCACAGCTATTCATTTAAATTTAATTTGCATCTAATAATATGACATATCACACTGATACACATTTATACACATAATTATTGTAATTGTAATAATTAAAAAACATTGTTTATTTGTGTTTACTTTTTAACTTTTTTGTCACATTTTAACATTATTATGTTTCATTAAATGGTTAAATTATATTGTTTACTGAAAAAAGTAAACTGTATACATCATATACAGGCAATTTTATATGTCCTATAATATCACTGATTGAACTGATATTAAACCTGATTTTAACAAGTCAAGTCCAATTGGAAAACCTTTTGATAATTTCACTGATACTACATAAATGTACTAAATAATTATGGTGAATGTCAATGTGTTGGTATCGTATCATAAAATGGTCAAATCAAAAGCACATATTGTACAGACTTACTGTTGGGACACTGCTGTCTGGCTCCTCTCCACTCGTACCCGCCATCCACCCAGCAGCTGCTGCCTTTACCCTTCATCCCCGAACATTCAACCCCGGCTTTAGGGAAACTGCTCAGTCCCGACGGGGCGTAATCCCGGTTATAATACACCCCTGGACTGGGCACAGCTGTCCCAAAGCCCCCCATGGAAGGGTACCCGGACAGCAGCGCAGGGGTTCCCGGGCCGCCCATCATGGATCGACTCAGGATGTCACTGATGCCATGTGGAGTACCAGCCTGGAGCTGCGAGTTGATATTGGCGGGACCGATCTTGTAGAAGGAGTTGGGAATGGAGTACTGGCACACCGGGGCCTTGATGTCTGAGGGGAACTGGTTCAAGCTGTTGTTGAAGAGAAAGGACCCTGAAATATTGGACTCCATGGGCACCTGCACTTCTTCTGCTTCCAAAGACGATGGTGATTCAAGAACAAAGTCCGGACATCAAGTACTCCGATGCGTCTAGTCCGAGTTCAACACAACCTGACAACTTTCTGTTGGATGATCTGGAGTATTTCCAGGCCTCAGTGTGGTCCTCACATCACACCCGAAATGTCTCAACGAGTAAGATAAGGTAAGAGAGTCTGTGTTTTTACTTCCTCTTCCCAACTCTTTAACTAGTCCATAATGGATGCTGGATCTCCAAAGTGAACACCAAGTGCCGCTCTCACTTTCACAGACAAATGTCCCACCACTGGCTCTCTGGTTGCAGGTCATAAATAAGATGTACCTTAGACCGCTGTGGCACTTTCTTCAGAATGATGGACAGAATTAGAATGGCCTGCCTTGATTGGTAAAGCGTTCAACGTGCCTGGTCTCCTCATTGGTCTGTTCGCAGCAGGACAGCCTTTGATTGGTTGTCAACAGATTAATAGTCTTTTAAAAAGTCTGGGTGAAAATAAGTTGCTTTTTAATGGGGCGTCTGCCTCTGCCATGGCTGTGGAGGAGCAGCTAGCAAGCGTAACACAAGGAAATGGGATTTTTGTCATCTTGTATGGTCACTGGGAATGTATTTAAGTTGTCTTTCCCTTCATTATCAACTTTGGTGACCATGCCTAACAGATTTTTTCTTTACCATTTACTAATACCAGAAGAACAAGTGCACTCATTGTGCATAATTCCTCAAAATACATTCATATTCCTTAAAATAGATAACAAAGAGTTAACCAAAGTCTGGAAAAAGGTCATATGTTTAATTTCATTTTATCAGTAGGGGTGATTGTTAGGCAATTTATTATACATGTACACTTGAAAGTGCAAAAGGTAGCCTAATGTAAGGACAGTAGGATGTAATATGTCATGTAATAAATGTAAAGGATCATTTTCTATGAGCAAAAGTTATTCTGTCTGACCTTAGACATTGTCCTTGACTTTCTGGTCTTAGACTGTTTGATATTCTGTCAGCATTAGAAGGGTTTTACAATTACAGTTTGTACAGAGCTATTGATTATGTCTAGGTTCATGCATAAATTCCTAAATTTTCTTGACACAAGCATTCACCAGTGGTGTAGGGTCAGTGGTGTGTTTTTTGTCTATGAGGTATAAAACAGGTTTATATGTTAAAAAAAATACATAATAATAATAATAATACAGAAACATAATTATTTTAAATTTTAGTGAGGGTCATAATAAAATATATGACCTTTAAATTGGAAAAAATCTATTAGTTTTAATGAAAAGTAATATAGAAATATGTAATATTTCTAATTAAATAATATAAAGGGAAAAATACAATAAAATATAATAACTACATAAATACAATAGTGTAAGTACAATAAATATACTAGAAAAATAAATTAATAATAATAATACAAACATGGTAATTTTAGTGAAGGTCATATAGAGAAATATGCTTATCCTTAAAGGAAAAAATACAATAAAATATAATAATAATAATAATTATTAATAATAATAATAATAATAATAATAAAATACAAAAACAAAAATGCCCCAGTCCCCCAAACTGAAATTGACTTGAAATATTTTCTAGATATAACCCACTGAGATTTTAAATCAAAATAATAATTAATCATTTTTAATTAATTAATTATAATGCATCAACATATCCGCATGTTTATGGTTCTCTGATATTGTTAATGGTCACTTGACATGCAGGAAAAAAAAATGTATTTTTAGTAATGTTTTATTTTATTATTTTTTTTGTATTATTTTGATTTTACATTTTAATCATTTAATTAATTAGCTTTTCATCAGCTCACAAATCCCTTGCAGTTACCTCACAAACCCAAGTTAGGGAAGTCCTAATATAATGCACTGAACATCCATAAATAATGGGAGACCTCCTCTAGCCAGTTCCCTAGCTGGGTTTTTGGTTTGGCCTGCTTTAACCTGATTTCCTCTAGAGGGCGATAGATGATAGTCATGATGTCAGAGATCAACAATCTCCCTATTACAGACCTATTGACAATCCTTTATTCAGTGCATGAGGATAAGAGGACCAAGCATGCATGAGTAATGAAAGTGTAAAATAAATATACTATTACAGGTGTAAAGTAATGTGTCCTAATGCCAATAGGAATGGCCAATAAGTGCTTTCATTTCATGTCTTGCTGTATTGATTCATCACTGGCAAATGCCAAACACAAGATGACTCTATTATTGTCAGTGCTTAAAAACAACTGCCATTCTGTCATCAGCAGGCAAATCAGGCTGCTGAACTTGTCTCAACTTGAACTTGGCTTTGTATTAAGACATCTAGTAAAAAGAGATGTAATCCAATCAAATGAAACCAGCCTCTCTGTTTACTTTGAGGCTTTATAATGATAATAATATGTAGTATTATATTAACTTAAGAAAAAGGACTTTGTTCAAACAATTACAATCTTGTTTACACGTGACACCGTATCTTTGCATCAGCGGACTTCATCTAAGCACTATCTATTCATCTGTGTTTTTTTGAGGTATTTATAGTTTTGGAAAGTTCTGCCGCAAACAAACTGCCAAATGTTTGCAGAAAAGTGGTGCAAGTTCTTTTTAAGACAACTTTCATGTTAATGACAGAAGTAATGTTCCAGGAGAACATGGATTTTCACAGATTGCGTGTGAACATTTCTATTATTCTGAAGAAAGGAATGAAATGTGTTCAGAGTAGCTGATAATTGCACTCTTTTTAAGGCAAGAATTCAGTTTCTGTGGAAATTTTCTGCAGTCACTGTTTTTGTGCAAGCTGACACCTGACGATTTCATACTGCACAATACCGCTAGTGACGCCTACTTGTTTTACCTTAATGCAGTTTTGTGTAAAACTGTCTTAAAGAGACAGTTCACCCCCCAGAAAAATTCTGTCATTAATTACCTATTCCTCAAAGACCTTTGTATATCTTCAGAACACAAATTAGGATATTTTTGATGAAATCCAAGAGCTTTCTGACCCGGCATAGACAGCAACACAACTGAGACGTTCAAGGTCCAGAAAGGTAGTAAGCACTAGTGTTGTCAAAAATATCGATATTTCGATAAGTATCGATACTGAAATATCTGAACGGTACTAATACTAATTTCCCGAAGTATCGATACTAGCCGAGCTGTCACTTTCACTTCTCCACAAAGACGCGTGACCGCGGTGCCTGTCTCGTCTCATTCAAGTGAAGCGAATAGAAAGGAGAGTGCGGCGCCCCCGCGACCGGCTTTGTTTGATAAGGAGCACAGCAGGAGTGCTATCTGGAAATATTTCGGATATGAAGCAAATGAACATGGAAAGCCGAAGTACACAAGCAAGCCAATATGTAAGAGTTGCTACAGAGCAGTGCTAACAAAAGGCGCTAACACCACTAATTTCGCAAAGCACCTGAAAGACAGACACCCATATCTATATAAAGAAGAACTGTGCTCATTTTAACATTACTGAATCATTAAATAAGATTGCCTATTATTGTTGCTGATATGAGTGTTGTCCCGTTTTTTACAGTAGTTCGTTAATATAATCTGATTGAGTAATCTTAGACGAGTAAATACTTTAACTGCGGTCAAATGTAAATTAACTGCGCTTATTTAACTTTATTTAAAAAAGAAAATCATTACTTAACTTCTGCAATTTGTCTAAATGTCTATCCAGTGAGACACTGAGCATTGTTTTCGCGTGTGATGCACGCATGTTTGCTTGCATGGATCGTTGATTATGAATCCGGCATTAAAATCAGTTCGTCAAATAATATTAATGTATTAACCAGCATTTATGAACGATGAGCAATGCATTTGTTACAGTAAATTTTAATCTTTGATAACCGTAGGTAATAAAAATACAACGGATCATGTTAGCTGGTCCAATAAAAAATATTAACAGATAGAACTTTGGATTTTAATTAGTTCATGTATTAGTAAATGATAGTTTAAATTAACTTTTAACTAAGATTAATAAATGTTTTGGAAGTATTTTTCATTGTTTAGTCATGTTAACTAATGTTAACAAATATCTTTTACCATTAACTTAAGTTCTAAGATTAGTTAGATAGTTCAGTTAATTTTAAAAGTGTGGTCTAAAAAGAAAAAAAAAAGTTTACGACCTACACTACCAGTTGTATTTGAACAGCAAAGAAAGTATGAAGCAAACTCAAATGAAGCTAAGAGGCTGAACAGGGCTGTAGCAGTGTATGTATGTACCTCATTTTCATGTTCTAGACTTATTATATCTTATATTTATCTTTAAATTAAAAAATAAATTTACCCCCTTAATATTGTTTTTTTTTTTCTCTGTGGTATCGAAAATAGTATCGAATATTGATATTTTTCAAGGTATCGTATCGAAGTTAGAAATTCCAGTATCGTGACAACACTAGTAAGGACATTGTTCAAATAGTCCATCTGACATCAGTGGTTCAACCATAATGTTATGAATACTTTTTGTGTGTTGTGTTGCTGTCTATTCAGGGTCAGAAAGCTCTCAGATTTCATCAAAAATATCTTAATTTGTGTTCTGAAGATGAACAAAGGTCTTGCAGCTTTGGAACAACATGAGGGTGAGTAATTATTGACAGATTTTCATTTTTGGGTGAACTATCCCCTTTAAGGGGTCATCGGATGCAAAACTTACTTTTACATGTTGTTTGAACATTAATGTGTGTTGGCAGTTTGTGTACACAATCACCCTACAATGATAACAATCCACACAGTGGTATTTGTTTAATCTTTAAAAGTAATATCCCTTTTTAAAATCAGGTCATTCTCAGCTTCTTGTCGGTGTGACGGCACACAGACAGAGGCCACTCCCACGATAGTTGATTGACATGAGCACCTTACCTTAGACCCGCCCTCAGCGAGCTGAAACAGTCCGACTCCGATCGCCATTGTGTGACTCAGGTGTAGGGGAAGACAAGAATGTCTCAGATTGAGCGACTGAGGTGTTCTGTTGTTGGATGTAATAATGAACATAGCAGTCGTCATTTACTCCCCACATCTGAGCTGCTGAAGATGCAGAGGATTAACATTACTTTTGTTTTTAAACATTTTGCAAATCATTCGTGATGCAGTTTCACCCACAGCAGAAGTGAGTATAAGGGTTTTTATGCATCTTTGCAAATGGCCTTTCTTAATGTGTTGATCAGCAAATTTCGCAGCTAAACGCTAAATGTGGCTAAAGTAAACATTACAGCTCATCATCCCATGGCAGAGAGGGGCGGGTTGAGCAGAGCTCATTAGCATTTAAAGGAACATGCAACAGAGTATCTTGCTCTAAAAATGGCCGATTTTGACAGGTGTTTTTTCATTACCATTGAGAAATTTTAGCCAAAGTATGTTATAGACTTCTCATTAAGACCCTAAAGAATCATATCAACTTGTGGAAAATGGGCATCCAATGACCCCTTTAAAATACAAATCAGGTAAGGGTAGTGAGCATATTTTGTCATCTGAAATCTCCTACAGTCTACAGCAGTTATTTATACATTAAAAAATAGTTAGTTGAACTGATTTGCTGTGTTGACCACAGGTAGATCTCCTACCTCATCTCAGGCATGTTTCATCATTGTTTACTTGAGTTTCCGCATGTTTCATCATCCCTTTTGATACATAGCATTGTTTTGCAGATGAAAGATGAGATGATGTGATAACAATGAATACATTCTACAGAACCTGTGCTACAGAACATAAATAATGTTCTTACACCGTGTCCTAACTACATGCGACACAACGCCAGGCAATGTGATAAAAGGTATCTTTTCCATGTTAATCCAAGTTTTTATCCTAACCAGCCACAACAGTGACACGCAAAACTTCTAATTTAGGTTTCTATTTTCGCAACGTAGCAGTTGGAACATACAAAAAGAAGTTATAATCTCAGGAACTGATTATGTGCTTTATTCAGTGTTAAAAGTGTCTGATGAGAGTTTTAATATCATATATCATGACATTTATAGCCATACTGAAAGCAACCACGGACAGTTTAGTTCAGATCTTGAAAATAAATTAAAGCAAACATGTAGGCCTACGTTAAACCTGTATTCCATAACAAAGATGGTATCAGTCACTCAGTACGTAGTTTTAATAATGTTAAAAAGGTTTAATATTTATTAGTTTTTATTATTATGCTGAAGAATTTGTTCACTTCCAGAATCAAAATTTCCTGATAATTTACTCACCCCTATCCAAGATATTCTTTCTTTCTTCATTCGCAAAGAAATTAAGGTTTTTAAGGAAAACATTTCAAGATTTTTCTCTATATAGTGGACTTCAATGGGGATCAATGGGTAGAAGGTCCAAATTGAAGATTAAATGCAGCTTCAAAAGGCTCTACATGATCCCAGCCGAGGAATAAGGGTCTTAACGAAACGATCTGTAATTTTCTAAGAAAAATACAAATTTATATACTTTTTAACCACAAATGCTTGTCTTGTACTAGCTACTTGTACAACATCACGAATTACATAATCGCGTGTGACGTATGTGGAAGTACTGACCCAGTGTTTACAAAGCGAACATGCAAAAAAAAGTCAAACGTCCTTTACAAAAAAGGTAAAACAATGACGTTGGATGATTTTCAAGTTGGAAGAAAAAATGAGATGAGTTTTTCGCCATAATCTACCTTTTAACCAAAGTACACAGACGAAGAACTAGCCATTTCCAACGTTATTACGCATCGCAAGGCTAGTGCAAGATGAGCATTTGTGGTTAAAAAGTTGTTGTTTTTTTAATGAAAATGACAGAATGATTCTCTAGATAGGACTCTTATTCCTTGGCTAGGATCATGTAGAGTACTTTGAAACTTCAACCCATTGGCTCCCCTTGAAGTCTACTATATGGAGAAAAATCCTGAAATGTTTTCCTTAAAAACCTCAGTTTCTTTGTGACTGAAGAAAGAAAGACGTGGACATCTTGGATGACATAGGGGTAAGTAAATTATCAGTGCTTGATTCATGAATGTTATTGTCTAAAGATGTTGAAAGAAAGCAAAAGTCAAGTTCTAGAGAGATGTCATGCGAGATCAGCTTGACTCATACTTTTGCTTTCGTTGTGACGGTATTCTTGCAACATACCTGTTAGTATGGAAAAGAAAACTGGGATGGGCTCTGGATTGCAGGAGTTTTTGAAATGACAACCAGCTTGTTCTCGGTTTGTTATGATTTCAGAGAAAAGTATTGCAGCAAAATGGAAATTCTACAATATTCTACAACACAATTAATAGGCATTGTCCCAGCATGCCATGTTTTTCCCCATCTTATACCTCAGCATTAGATCCATTTGCTTGCTTGAAACCCTCAAACATTATAAGGATAATACAACAATGTTTCAGTTGTTTGTTTTCTTAAAAACCAGTCATGGCACTATTCGATACATGCCATGTCTCGCCATTATTCTTTCTGAAAGCTTTCTATTGTAGCTCGATTTAGAAACTTGTTTGAATCTTTTCCAGACACAGGTCTGCAAAACAAAAATGATCACACTGGTTAATCAAAAGCTCACTATCTTTGTTGTTCTCAAGCACGTGTCTTGAAATGTTACAGTAAATCAGTGTTTTTCAACCTTTTTTGAGCCAAGGTACATTTTTAACTGAAAAAAATCACAAGGCACACCAACAATCGAAACTGTAAAAAAATGTAACTCTGTAGCCTATATTAACAATATACAGCCATTGTTATTGGTGTGTCTTGAACAGGAATCAAATAAACACAAAGAAAAAAGTATTTTATGATCTTTCATATTCAGGGCTCGAAATTAACTTTTTACTTGGTAGCACTCAAAAAGTAAGGAGCACCAAAAAAAATTTAGGAGCACCCACTGAATATTAAGGAGCACCGCAACTGCCAATTGAGCAGATCAGCCAGCACTCATCCTGGCATTTCTTTTTAGTAATGCAACAAACTTAATTCTTCATGGCTGATTCTGATTGCTGATGCTTTACAAGCAAATGGGCTGACTCTAGATTCTAAAAGACTTTTTTTTAAATATTTATTTTAAACCTTAAGCAAGGGACAAGAATATATTAAAATATGAGTACATGAACAAGATGTTTATTTTCTTTATTATAGGTAGAGCCATTTAAATTAGAGGCAACCACTGCATTTTTAAACAATAACAAAAAATAAACTACACAATTCTTTCTTAATCCTATTAAGTGCAAACAATAAAAGCAGCCATAATCAAAGTAGGCTACTCTCTCAATTTCAAAGTGCAAATAGAGACCAAATTTTTCAAGCATGATACAGAGCTATTGACAAATACACAACCTATGAACCTATTATAACCCACATATACTAATAACAGCCTAGATATGTTATGTAGCCTAATTTGCATACATTGGGGAGTCGCTCTGTAAACCCGATGTATCAAAATTGCTTTTGATTGCGCGTGCGTGTTTTGCTTTCGGTTTCGTTTTGACGATCGCACGAAACTCTCGGCGGTGCCGAGCATGCAATAACGCATTAATTTAACAAAATAATTTGAAAGTGGGGGACCACAAACGGGAATTCGAAAAGTCTGATGTGAATGTATGCCTTGTACATTACTGAGGCGGAGGCGCCAGAATTGCATCTGACAGAATGTGCACGATACTATATTTCTTCATAAGCATATTGTGAAGAGATTTTAATGGTCCACAATCAAAAATCACAATCAAGTCACATCACACACCCTTAATTGCAATGCAGTTTGTGCAAATCCGAAACGGAGGTTGAGAGAGAGAGAGAGAGAGAGAGAGAGAGAGAGAGACATTTGGAGCAAAAAACCGTTCGGTTTCAGCGGAGCAGAGCGCAGTGTCAGTGACGGAGTGATTTACGGCTAATATCTCAAATCTGAATTTAAGCTAAGAATTTAAAGATTAGCCTACGTTTAATTGGTTATGTAATATTGGAGAGAGAACGGCGAGGCTGACACTGCATCAGCTCACAGCAGTCTGTGCAATAGTTAGACTAGCGAAAGTTTTGTAAAGAAATGAAAACAAGTCGCACCACAACAATTTCTTGCACTCGCACAAATGCTCTCAAATGTATTTAGAGGTCGCGAAGATTAAATTTTGGGAGCATTTGCGACCGAAATGGTCGCAATTTCGAGCCCTGATATTCCTTCTTCTGTCAAATAAAAAGTGCAATTAACAATATATAGTCATTCTTATCAAAGTGTCTTGAATAGGAATCAAACAAACACAATGAAAACATTATTTTTTGATCTTTCATATTTCTACCTACTCAGTGTGAAACCTGGGCCTGTTTTAGGTGAAATTGAATAATTTCCCACGGCACACCTGACGATCTCTCACGGCACACTAGTGTACCGCGGCACAGTGGTTGAAAAACACTGCAGTAAATAGCAAAAACAGGCAGTAAGGTACATTTTTCCAAATAACTCAACTACTGTACACTTTTGTTGATTAGTTTAAACTCTATCCCAAACAATATCAGACAAGTAAAATAACTTTGATATAACAAACATATTTTTTTAATAACTTGCAACTGAAATAAAATTTTACTGCTATAAGAAATGCATTTACCAATTAATGACTGCTATAGTGTTGTGTTATAGTCATGCATTTCATTATCCCTGAGGTTACAAATTGTGGCATTTTTGTCATTACACTCAACTAAAAACAAGGTGCTTTCCAGCCAGAAGCAGATATGCAGGTTTGTAAACGGTGGAGATTTTGACAAGAGTAATGCTAATGTGCATGTCTGTTTTCATTTTTCAGACAAGTACAAAGATGAATCAGAGATTGAGTTGTTTCAACCCCCATTTAAAATCAGTCCACATGACTTCTGCATCACATTCCAGCTTCTCCTGGAGCTTTAAAATAGCATATTTACATAGAGTATTTACAACTATGAATGTAACATTTATATTTACTTCATTTATTTATTTATCCTTTATTTTTTGAAGTTTATTCATGAATTTCAAGGTAGATGTACCCCAGGCACTTTTAATTGAGTCCTGTTTGAAGATCTGGTGGTGTCATTTTTTTCCACGTAAAGATAAAAAACTAGTCATGTAATTTGGAAGAATACCCATTAATGCCATAGCAGTATACAGTGCCTTGCGAAAGTATTCATACCCCTTCATTTTTTTTTCACATTTTGTTGGGTTGCTGCCTTATGTTAAACTGATTTAAATTATTTTTTCCTCACATCAATCTACTCTAATGGCAAAGCAAAAACATCTTTCGTTTTAACATCTTTGCAAATGTATTAAAAATAAAAAACTTCAATGATTCAATTGCAAAAATATTCATTATTTCATCTGGGACAGTTGAAATTTAGCTCGGGAGCATTCTTGCTTGTAGATGTTAATACACTTCGAGTGAAGTGGCAAACCTATAGCAAATTCAATGAAATGGGTCTGATTTGGTAAGGCATTTCTTAATTAAAATGCCTATCAGAGCAAAAACCAAGCCCTGATGTAAAAGCAACTGCTTGTAGAGCTCAAAAACAGGACTGCATCAAGACACACATCTGGGGAAGAGTTAAGAAAAAATTACCACGGTAATGAATCTTTATGCAATGTATGCATTTCAGGGTTTTTTTTTTCCCAGCAACATAAAACATTAAAAAAAGAGGTATAAATACTTCTGCAAGGCACTGTAACACATGTGATTACCTACTTTGAAATAAAGAGGACTAACCTACATATTTGTACAAAATACAATGAGTATGTGAGCAAGCATTTGTTATAAAAGGCAGGACAGCATGATAGTCACAATCTAGGCTTTTCAATAAGTAAGTACAGTACAAGCATGCAAGATTGCCATAATCTAACCTTGGTAACAATGTACTCTGAATACGCCCAGCGTAGTCCAAAATATGTATAAAATGGTGTGGATTTTTTTTAAAATAACAAATCTTTCATGGGTTTTCTGCTACATATTTCAGTAAGAGACAACATTTTCATTAATACCCCAGGATTTGTATTTAGGATTTAAATATTTAATTTACCATGTGGAATTATATTGAAGATTTAAACAATAAATAAACCTCTAAAATGTACCCTTCTAGTGGAATGACCTGCTCAACTCAATCAGCTGAGTCCTTAGCCATCTTCAAAAATTGGCTAAAACACATCTCTTCCATCTTATTTGACCCTCTAACTCTAGCACCCTCTATTCTAATTCTATTCTATTCTAAAAAAAAACTAAGTAACTAACACTTGCTTCTCTGTTCTTGTTGTATTCTATCTCTGTTAATTACTTACTGCTTGTTTTCTTCAAAAAAAAAAAAAAAACAACAACAAAAAACTTACTAACATTACCTTCTCTGTTCTTGTTGTATTATCTATCTATTTTTAGGCCTCTAACACTAGCTTGCTTTTTCTTTTTATTCTATTTTCTTTTTATTTATTATATAATTTAAAAAACCTTTACATGTACTGCGTTAGGCTAAATGAGACTTGCCGTAGCACTTGCATGTTATTGCTCTTTTGTTGTTTTTGATTGCTTCCATTGTCCTCTTTTGTAAGTCGCTTTGGATAAAAAGCGTCTGCTAAATGTCTAAATGTAAATGTAAAAGCCATCTTGGTCAAAAAATGAGATAAACATACAGAGTGAATGCTGTTCACACATATTATATGTTCATCAAGTACTTTCACTACAAATGCTCTAAATCCCAGCCTCAACCCATTCAGAAATACCAGGACTTACATAGAAACTTATACAAAGTAGCCAGAAAGAAATGCTAATTTTAAAGAGAAGGGTCAGATGTACTTAGAGGCTTTTGCATCTGAACTCTTCATTTATAAATTAAATTATTTCATTTGGGAGTAAAATGTGGTAATCTCAATACCTTTTATAAGATTTTCACACTCCACCTAATTTCTCAGGTAGCACATTTATTAGAAAAAGAAACTAGAGCGCAAAGACATACAGCATTTGAAACAGGATTGGCTTACCAAGAAATTAAAAAGAAACTCTTGTAATGTAATTCGTTATGTGGAAAATCCAAAAACATCAGTCAGCCAGTAATTTCACTTACTCTGCTCCACCTGTACATAAGCTCGTCCCATTTTTCTTTGCTTAGCTTCATTCAGCCAGGGAAACTAGTCAAACAGGCTTTTGTACTCTGCGGTACTCACACCTACTTCGAAGATAAAAGCAGGAGCCATAATTTGGTTTTATTTGCGTTTACCATCTCGAACAACTGGATCATTTAATGAGGCAAAGACAAACCAGCAATGAGTGAGTATAACACAGATTGTCTCTATATACTATTGGTTCATTCATTGGTTTGTCACACTCACTTTAAGATTGATCTGTGTTACTCTAGAGCACGATCGCATGTGTGGCAGTCGATGTCTGGGTCCGATGACTTTCAGCGCGGACCTGAGAGGCCAATACGTGACCCTCAGTCAAGGAGGACAACTTGCATCCAGAGACACCTCATCCTTTAAGAACGGTTTGGCATTTCTCAGCCGCACTGTGAAGGTGGATGAGAAGCTGTGTATACGTATCGAGGACTGCAACTCGTTGTGGGATGGAGCTCTTCGTGTGGGTTTCACCAACAACTGCCCACAAAGAAACCGTTTACCGCCTGCCTCAATACCAGACCTCAGGGACACACGAGGATACTGTGTTGTGCCTGTGCCTGAGGACTTGTGTAGGTGTGGTGTAGAGCTTCAGTTCTGGATAAACTATGCAGGCATGGTGATTGTTCAAGAAAAAGGTGGGGAGAAATATTACCTCAAAGCAGAAGGACTAAACCTGAATAATCCACTGTGGGTTTTCATTGATCTGTATGGAAGCACAAGCGCTGTTCGCCTTCTGAGTAAGTGCGAGAAAATGACTTATTTTAGTTGTCAGAACTACTTAAATCTGTTTAAATACTGTATATAAAATATTTTGTAAAAACCTTCAATGTAGGATCAAGGAGGGGCAGTCGATTATCATGCCCGGTTTGTCCTGTAGATGGTATTTCTGGCACCAACTGGCCAGTGAGAACGGTTGAGCGACAAACATCAGAGGAAGAGCATAGTTATAACCATAAAACAGGTGATAATGTTTACTTAAGATACTAACATCAAAAATGAATCATCCATCATACTATTTTCGCCTTTGTAGTTTTAGTACCTAGTGTAGTGATAACACTAACGTTATTTCCCTTATACCTAGAAACCGGAAAGGTCCAGAAAACATCATCTTACTGGAAACCGAGTCTCTTTCTTGTACAGTATGCCAACCAGATGACCATCCCAAGCTCTAGAGAATGTTCACAACTCACAAGAGCTGGTTTAGGTACATAATTAGACTCCATACAGCTCGAAATAACATCAACCAGCATGGGCAGTTCTTTATAGTATGCATTAGGACCAGTTTGAAAGACTAAGAATCTTATGTGTTTTCTATGTTTGCTTTCTAGGTGTACCTGCTCAGGAGTCAAGAGGGGTAGATGTACACTCGACTTGGCGAGAGCTGCATCACTTCATTTGCTCCAGATATCCGTTGGTTGAGCTGGACATGATTGGTTTCCATTATGCGAAGGCTGATAAATATGGACGACTTTGCAGATTAGATTCAAACACTCTGAAAAAACTTGAAAAGGAGCTGGCAGACAAAATACTTTATATAGTTCCTCAGACAGATATTGTTCTAAACGAGGTATAGTAACAAATTCTTATTTGTTTATTAATTTAATCAGTTCTTAAATACTTTGGAAGTGCCACTCAAAAGTTGAATGTTTGAAGGGATAGTACACCTAAATATTTACTTTCTGTCATTAATTACTCACCCTCATGTCATTCCAAACCCGTAAGACCTTCGATCATCTTCGAAACACAAATTAAGATATTTTTTATGAAATCCGACAGTTTTGTGACCCTGCATAGGCAGCAACGCAACTGACACATTCAAGGCCCAGACAGGTAGTAAGGACATCGATAAAATAGTCCATGAGACATCAGTGGTTTAACCGTAATGTTATGTAATGCTACTTTTTAATTTTTTACTTTAATCAGAGAGCTCACTTATGGTTTGATGTTTTCTACTGCTTTTTTTTTTTTTAATTGGAAACTAAAATGATTCACAAAGCCACTCTGAAGTCCTGATCTAAATCAAATGATTTGCGGTCTTAGGTTCCTGTCTAATGCAAAACATTTGCAAACCCACTCCGAAGTTCTGATCTAAATCAAATTATTTGCGATTCACGCTCTGAATTCTTGATCTGAATAATGATTTGCGAATCATCATTTCAGATCAGGACTAGGAGCACGGTTCACGAATCATGAATAATTCAATTCGCGGAAAGATTCAAGAACCCGCTCTGAAGTTCCGATCTAAATCAAATGATTTGCGATGCACAACTTCAGGTTCGGATAGTTAAATGATTCACGATCCATGCTCTGAAGTCATGATTGCAACAAACCATCATTGTGCAGTTTGCAAATCACAAATAATTTAATTTGCGAAATGATTCAAAAATGATTCGTAAATGATTCGTGATACACACTACAAAGTCGTGATCAAAATCAAATGAGTCACGGTATGCAAAGTTCTGATCTTAATCAAATTATTTGCAATACATGACTTGAGGTTCCGATCTAAATCAATTTATTTGGGTTACGCAAACTTCTGATCTAAGTCAGATGATTTACGAACCCGCTTCGAAGTCCTTTGAAATAGTGAATCATGTTGTGACGCAATGGTTTTTAAAATCATTACAAGCGATGTTTAAATCATTAGGAGCGGTTCTAGTTTAAGTGACTTACTTAATTGATTTGGTTCATCTGTACCTGGTTTAGCGGAATAGTTTTACAACATTAATTGAAATAGTCAAAAAAGGTTGTTTTTTTAATTGCGAGAAAAGATACATTGATATTAAAAAATATATATTTCATATCTTTATAATCGCCTTTTAATAATTCAAGCGCTTGTCAAGTACCTCTTCAGCAATATTGCTATTTTCAAAGGGTTTCCAGGACTTACATTTCAAAAAGTAAAATTCAAGTACTTCAATCACCTTGTATGAACCCTGTGTTTTTTGTAAAAAGTTTTCTTGTAGCTTCATAACATTACGGTTGAACCACTAAATGTCACATGGACTATTTTAATGATGTACTTTACTACCTTTCTGGGCCTTGAACGTGGTTATGGGGTTATTACATTGCTGTCTATGCAGGGACAGAAAGGTCTTACAGGTTTAGAACAACTTGAAGGTGAGTAATTCATGACACAGTTTTCATTTTTGGGTGAACTATCACTTTAAGCACAGCTGTTTTTGAAGGCACTTTTTTTGGCAACTCAACCTGCTAGTTGACATTTGCTTGACAATACTAAACAATTAAACTGTGCTATTTTTTTTAGATTGCCACGCACACACTATCGTCAGTCATGAATTCAAATACTTTCTCACCATCGCATTCTCCTCCACCTGTTCCTACTCAACAGAGGCACCGTCTGACTTCAACCAGCAGTTTTCTTTCAGAATCAAGTCGAAACTCTTCAATGGTAATAATATTTATTATGACGATCTTGCATATTATTTTACATGCTTATTACATTATGTATAAGAAATACAAACAAATTTACATGCACCTTAAAGGATTAATTCCCTCCTGAATTAAAATTTCCAGATATTCAGAATTTTCTCATCCCCATGTAATCCAAGATGTTCATGTCTTTCCTTCTTCAGTCGAAAAGAAATGAGTTTTTGAGGAAAACATTCCAGGATTTTTCTCCATATAGTGGACTTCAGTGGGAACCAATGGGTTGAAGGTCCAAATTGCAATTTCAATACAGCTTCAAAGGGCTCTACACAATCCCAGAGGAATAAGGGTCTTATTTAGCAAAACAAAATGTATATACTTTTGAACCACAAAAGCACTAGCTTTGCGATGTGTGTCTACGTAGTGTTGGGCGAAAAAACTTTTCAAAATTGTCTAAGTTTTCCAATATCGTTGTTTACCTTTTTTTTTTTTTGTAAATGGCGTTTGACTTTCTTTGAACGTTCACTTTGAAAACACTGGGTCGGTACTTCTGCTTACATCATGCATGACCTTACCTACATAAATAAGCATGAAGTCGTGGACACAGAGCTAGTGCAAGACAAGCATTTGTGGTTAAAAAGTGTATAAATGTTTATTTTAAATGACCAATAGTTTTGCTAGACCCTTATTCCTTGGGTGAAATTGTGTAGAGCCCTTTGAAGCTGCAAACCTTCAACTCGTTGATCCCCACTGAAGTCCACTATATGAAGAAAAATCCTGGAAGGTTCTCCATTTATTTCTTTTTGGCCGAAAAAAGACAGACATGAACATCTTTAATGACAAAGGGGTCAATCAACTAATCCTTTAAACTGGTGTATAGCATTGACATTGCGAAAAGGCAGTATAAAGCAGTATTTACATCTCTTCAACAGGAGGACATGGACTTCATCTCTTTGCTCAGAGAGTTTCAGCACATGCATCTTAATGGCAGCGAGCACGTTTCAGTGTTGGCTTATCGTAACAAGGTGCTGCAGAGTGCTAAAGATTATGTCTCTAACTCTAATTTCCCTTGGACCAAAATTCCTCTAGTGACATTTATTGGTGAGGAAGCAATTGACTGTGGAGGTCCACGAAGAGAGTTCTTCAGGTATTACTCCTATGAAAAAGAATATTCTTTTACGAGAAGTAAAAGACCAATTCTCAAACATGAACCATGCAATAGAAATGTTTCTCCTTTACCCCTGGCTTAGAATCCTGATGATGGAGGTGCAGAGCTCGCTGGGCATCTTTGAGGGGCAGCCTGGACACTTGTTCTTCACCTATGACCAGATGGCCTTGGAGGAACGCAAATATGAATTGGCTGGGAAGCTAATTGCATGGTCTGTGGCTCATGGCGGACCAGGATTCAAATCTCTTGACCCCTGCCTTTACCAGCTGATGTGCACCCAGGAATGTCAACTGGTGGACTTTGACTGGCGCCTAATAGCAGATGCTGACATTCAGGACAAACTGCAAAAGGTTTCTATCTATTTCTTCCATCAATCCATTCATCTTCGCTCTTTGTTTACCTGGAAGATCTCTAAAAATTTTACCTTGCTTTTAGATTTCGTCATGCAAAACTACGGCAGATCTCCAGAGGCTACAGAGAGAGCAAGGTGATTGGATCTGTGAATGTGGTTTTCCTGGAATATACAGACGTGAAATTTCCATCAGAGATGTACCGAAGATTTACTCCTATGCAGTTCGACACTACATATATCTTAGGTATATATAACTGAAAATGGTCTGATTGGTTAATATGTGTATTATTTAATATTTAGCAATGTGTTGTCTGGTTTAAGTATAAGAATGGAGGTTTAACAGCCTGTGTTAATTTTCACAGAGCATCAAACATGATTCATCAGTTCACAAAGGGACTGAATGCTTATGGACAGTTCTGGGATATGGTAAGAACTCACTGGGTTGAGTTTCTGCCCATTTTTACCAACATGCATGAGCCGCTTTCCAGAAGCACATTCAGAGACCTGTTCCAAATCCATTGGAGTAAATCAGGGACCAAGAGGGAGGCTGAAGAGGAGACTATGCACTACTGGGAACTGGTGCTTAAGATGATTGAAGGTGAGTAAAGGAACTGTGAAACGAACTATGCTTGTAATTGGCAATTCGTTCGGACTCGAGCTTATCATTTCCCCTCAACAGATAAAAAACCGAAAGCTCCACAAAATGAGTTGCATTTTGAGGAGATTTTGGCTTTTGTAACTGGAGCGGATGAAGTCCCACCGCTTGGCTTCTCCCAGAAACCCAGCATTGACTTCTACCAGCCAGAGAAGCGCGGATGCCGTCTACCATATGCCAACACATGCATTATGGGATTGTTCCTCCCTAGGGTGGTAAAAGATGAAGTGGAACTTTACAGGATGCTCCTAAGAGCAATCAAAGACTCAGCTGTTTTTGGAAGAACATAAATGTGTATAATTTTTATTATAATGTACACAATCACATTCATAATAATTACAAAAATGTATATGCTTTATTTCATTTTTAGAAGAAAGCATTTATACACTTATTTGTATATTCTGTATATTTCTGACAAAGATGTTTTGCATTCCATGCCTAATACATGTTGTATATTTGTAAAAATTATTATTTTTATTATTTTCTTACAGCTGTCAGTCTTGTTTCGAATAAAATGTGAAAGAAACATACTGAGTGTTTCTCTGGTTTGGCAAATCAACAATGATTTCACACAATGTTAATATGGGTATAATATAACAATTAGGTCTATAAAATATTCCAGGTATGTTCCTTTGAACCGCAAAACACCAAAATCAAAACATGTTTTCCTTCATGTCCTTCCTTAATACACGTTTTATGATCCTGATAACTTTATTTTAGTTCACTGCTTACTAGTCATGTGTTACATTTATTATTGTTATCAGAATGAAGAGAAAAAGAGCTGTCAATCATTATTCTAGTTTTACTTGACAAACCAACACAGTAACAAGGTCTACCACATCAGTTTAGTTTCGCTTTGTTGCTTACCATGTCAAAGGAGGAGAGGCTTCAGTTAACAATAACTACTTTTGTGACAAGACATTTATTGTCCGCTAATCTTCAACGTGTTTTCCTTAAAAAATAGTGCTATTTTTATTTTGAAGTAAACCATATATTAGTTTACAACCTGTTTTGTTACAGAAGTCGGACAGCTTTGAGGTGGATATAATTACAGCACTACTCACTTTGGTATGCGCCGCAAACCGCGATTGACTGTCAAGGCTGTAATGTGATTGGTTTACGTGGCACACGTGATCCAAGTTGACCGTTATGTGTTCTCCAATGGTAGAGCTGCGAAGGTTTCTCGTATTCAAGGCCATCCAAAACCAGCTCAGTAATGCCAGCCCTACCACTGTATCTCATTCCATAGGAAAATTACTGGATTGCAAACCAATGACTCACTGAAGGCCTTTTCCGCTCTTTCAAGCGGTTCACGTGATAAGGTAAACTAATAAATTAGATAAACTCTCACATGATTTCTTTGAAATGTCTAAAGAGTGAGGACATCTCGTTGTAAACTTCCATAACTCCATGGTAATAGAAAAAAGCTGGTTACCTCGTTTCTGTCATGAAATTTGACCCTGGACCTCAAAACCAGTCATAAAGGTTAATTTTTTTGAAATTGTGATTTATTCATCATCTGAAAGTTGACCATTGATGTATGGTTTGTTAGGATAGGACAATATTTGGCTAAGATACAACTGAAAAGTTGTCCAAATGAAATTCTCAGCAATGCATATTACTAATCAAAAATTAAGTTTTGATATATTTGTGGTAGGAAATGTACAAAATATCTTCATGGAACATGATCTTTACTTAATATCCTCATTATTTTTGGCATGAAAATACATGCTACAAATATACCAGTGCTACTTGTTATGACTGGTTTTGTGGTCCAGGGTCACATATAATATATAAATATACACTCTAAAAAATGCTGGGTTTGTTCATATTCCATATTTTGACCCAGAGTTTTGGTTAAATATATAACCCAACTTTCTGGGTGGTTTTATTTAACTCAACTCGTTTAGAAATTACTATATGGCTGGTTTAAAATGAACCCAAAATCTGAGACACATAATTACAACAGGCATCAGCTATAATCAAAAGATTAATTTTTTTTATATTAATATTTAATAAGCAGTGTAAAAAAATATTATTTAATTATTCATTATTTAACATATTAATAGATGTGCATTTCCCACCTATTTTGGGTTCATTTTAAGCACAAAATATTGTAATTTTAAAGCAATAGTTGAGTTAAATAAAACTACCCAGAAGGATAGATAAATTTTTTTAACCTAACCACTGGGTTTGTCCATATTTGACCCAGTGCTCGGTTGTTATTTGTTGTTTGTTGTTTTTTTTTTTTGAGTGTATAGGATTAACAAAAAAACAAACAAACAAAAAAAAAATAGGTAAACATTAGTTCACAAATACATGTACCATACTAAACACCACAATTTGAAAGAGACTTACATTTCCTTTTTTGCAAAATCCAATTCAGAATTCAGAATATTTGGGGATGTACACTCTAGAAATTGCTGGGTTAAATTTTTTTTTATCCCAAATGCTGGATTCAGCATGTTTGGTCATTTTATTGGGATGTTTTTAGTATTTTTTACCAAGGTGCTGGGTAGTTTTTCTGTACTTTAAAAATTGCTGGGGTGTTTTTTTTAACCCAAATGCTGGGTTCAGCTTGTTGGGTCATTTTATTGGGTTATTTTTAGTATTTTCTACCCAGGTGCTGGGTAGTTTTTCCTCCACTTTAAAAATTACTATTTTTTTACCCAAATGCTGGGTTCAGCATGTTTGGTCATTTTATTGGGTAATTTTTTATATTTTTTTTTTACCAAGGTGCTGGATAGTTTTTCTGCCTTTTAGAAATTGCTGTTTTTTTCACCCAAATGCTGGGTTCAGCTTGTTGGGTCATTTTATTGGGTTATTTTTAGTATTTTCTACCCAGGTGCTGGGTAGTTTTTCCTCCACTTTAAAAATGCTGGGTTATTACTATTTTTTACCCAAATGCTGGGTTCAGCATGTTTGGTCATTTTATTGGGTAATTTTTTATATATATATATTTTTTTTACCAAGGTGCTGGATAGTTTTTCTGCCTTTTAGAAATTGCTGTTTTTTTTCACCCAAATGCTGGGTTCAGCTTGTTTGGTCATTTTATTGGGTAATTTTTTATATTTTTTTTTTTACCCAGGTGCTGGGTAGTTTTTCTACGCTTTAAAAAATGCTGGGTTATTTTTATTTTTATATTTTGCACTCAAATGCTGGGTTTAGCTTGTTGGGTAATTTTATTGGGTTGTTTTAAATCTATTTTACCCAGGTGCTGGGTAGTTTTTCTCCACTTTAAAAATGCTGGGTTGTTTTTTTATTAATTTTTGTTTTTTTCACCCAAATGCTGGGTTCAGCTTGTTGGGTCATTTTATTGGATTATTCTTAGTATTCTTTTACCCAAGTGCTGGGTAAATTTTCTCCACTTTAAAATGCTGGGTTATTTATTTAATAATAATTTTAATGGGTTATTTTAAATCTATTTCACCCAGGTGAAATCTAGGTCTGGAGACATACTTGGCCACCCCATTGCCTTCACCTTCAGCTTCAGCAAGGCAGTTCTCATCTTGGTGGTGTGTTTGGGATCGTTATCGTGTTGGAAAACTGCCGTTCCGCCTAGTTTCTGAGGGAAGGCATCATGTTCTGGTTCAGAATGTACAGTACATAATGGAATCCATGTTTCCCTCAATGAACTGCAGCTCCCCAGTACCAGCAGCACTCATGCAGCCCCAGACCATGATGCTACCACCACCATGCTTGACTGTAGGCAAGACAAACAAGATCTTACAGTATCATCAGATCACAGGACATGGTTCCAGTAATTCATGCTCTTGGACAGGTTGTCTTCAGCGAACTGTTTGCGGGTTTTCTTGTGAGCCAGCTTCAGAAGAGGCTTCCTTCTGGGACGACGCCTATGCAAACCGACTTGTTGCAGTGTGCAGCATATGGTCTGAGCACTGACAAGCTGACCTTCTACTTCTGAAACCTTTAAAGCAATGCTGGCAGCACTCATGCATCTGTTTTTTGAAGCCAGGTTCTGCACCTGACGCACAGAACGAGTGCTCAACTTCGCTGATCGACCCTTGCAAGGCCTGTTCCGAATGGAAACCATCTTGGGAAACCTCTGTAAAACCCTGACCACTGTAGTGTAACTCGGCTTAAGTGTGTTACCGAACCTCTAATAGCCTTGGCCATCTTTGTGGAGAGCAACAATTCTAATTCTCAAATCCTCAGAGTTCTTTGCCATGAGATGCCATGTTGAACATCCAGTGGTCAGTATGAGAGAATTGTAGCTAAAGCACCTAATTTTATCTGCTCTAATACAAGATACACAACTTGCATTTAGCACGGGCGACCGTGGAAAATCCACTGTGTATGGAAGCAAAGTTAGCCAAACATTGATGAATCTTACCTGTCCAGGAGAAAATCAGCAACAATGGCGTCTGTCTTCAAATTCTTCTCAGTTTTCAGCCGTCTGCATCTTTCAAAGGCATCTCCTATACAAATCCTTGTGTTATTTCGGACTTTGTCACGACGTATTTCGGATTCATAATGAGGTCTTTTAGGTTTCGTAACGTTATACTTGTTTTATCCGACACGTTCGTATAGCTGCAGCTGTAACTAGAGCAGAGCTGGCAACCCGGAGGACGAAACTCTACTGACTTCGTGATTAGTCGATAGCTGGAGGGTGGAGCCTCAGACCAAAACACAAAATGACAACAATAACATCAGTCATGGGCTGCAACTCTCACTTTTAAATGACAATATCCTGGCCGGACCACTGTTGTCAGTGATATAAGTATTTGAAATGAACATGATTTCTTAATGTCTAGTGACATGTCAGGGCCATTTTATGATTAACTGAAATAAATTTCTTACATACAGTTCCTTTAAGTATCCTTTATGAGCAACATCAATAAATTTTAATAGCTGCTTTTCCCAACGTCATTCACTTCTATGAAGTGAAAAAGAAAACATTGTTGCATTATAATAACAATTAGAAGGTATCTATTCTACTGACTCATGCCTTCATAATAGTTTTATTGATGTACGTGTCCTTGACAGTAACTGTGCACTTGATTTGATTAGGAAGCTGTAAGTCAGTTCAGTTCACAATGAGCTAAATCAGATATATAAATGTTTTTTTTTTTTTTTTTTTTTTTTTAATGAGGGAAAATACACATTACAGTCAGTTCTTGAATGTCATGTGTTGGAAGTTGGAAAATTGGGCAAGCTAAAAGATTTGAGTGACTTTGACAAGGGCCAAAAAGTGATGGCTAGATGATTGGGTCAGAGCATCCCAAAAAAAGCCAAGTCTTGTGGGGTGTTTATAATTTGTAATGGTTAGTATCTACTCTTGGTGCTAGGAAGGAGAGATAGCTCACCCAGAAAGGACAATTCTGTCATTAATTACTTACCCTCATGTCGTTTAAAACCTATAAGACATTTGTTCATCTTCAGAACACATATTAAGATATTTTTGATGAAATCCGACAGCTTTTTGACCCTGCATAGACAGCAACTTAATGCCAAGAAAGGTAACAAGGACATTATTAAAATAGTCCATGTAACATTAGTGGTTCAACCATAATGTTATAAAGATATGAGAATGCCTAAAGAGTTCAAGGTGTCCAACTTCCTCAGATCTCAGTCTGATTAAGCATCTATGACATAAACTGGACAAAAAAATCCAGTCCATGGAGGTCCCACCTCGCAAGTGGCAGGATCTGCTGCTAATGTTTGGTGCAAGATACTAAGTTCAGAGGTCTTGAGGAGTCCATGCCTCGACATATCAGAGCTGTTCTGGCAACACGAGGGGGATCTACATGTTATTAGACAGGTGGTTTGTGCTTGGCATCCCAAATGTGTCGAAAAGGGGTTCACTTTTGGGTTTGTGCAGTCAAGCTCTTTTCTACTGACTTTGATGTACTCCACCTTAGGTGTCTGTGTATGTTCATTGTTCATGAATGTACACTTGGTTTTGTGCACCTGTTAAAAAAGGGTGTAGCTGGAATGTTCATTAGGACTGTATGTCTACATTCTTTGAGTATTTAATTAACGTGCAGGGTTTAAAAGCACCTGCCTGAGGAAATTCACTCCTTATGATTTCTGGTAAAGTTTATTTACAGTTAAGAAACTGAACAGTATTTATACCATTATTTACCTCTGATCCACAACATTCAACTGTATTGAGCACGTTCAAAACAGCCCTGAAAATCCTTCAGGTCCCACAAATTCTTTGGTTTTTCAGCATTTTTGTGTATTTGAACCCTTTTCAACATTGACTGTATGATTTTGAGATCCATCTTTTCAAACTGAGGACAACTGAGGGACTCTTACAACTATTACTCTATTGCAACTATTACAGAAGGTTCAAACACTCTGATGCTTCAGATGGAAACACAACACATTAAGAGCTGGGGGGTTAAAACTTTTTGAATTTGAAGATCAGGGTAAATTTAACTTATTTTGTCTTCTGGGAAACATATACCTATCTTCTGTAGCTTCTGAAGGGCAGTACTAAATGAAATTTAATTTAAATGATATTTAGGCGAAATAATGAAAACATCATCATTCTGTTCAAAAGTTTTCACCCCCCGGCTCTTTCCTTCTGGAGCATCAGTGAGTGTCTGAACCTTCTTGAATTGAGTCCCTCAGTTGTCCTCAGTGTGAAAAGATGGATCTCAAAATCATCAAGTCATTGTTGGAAAGGGCTCAAATACACAAAAATGCTGAAAAACCAAAGAATTTGTGGGACCTGAAGAATTTTTTCTGAAGAACAGCAGCAAAACAAAACAGCGTTTGTAAATTTAACTATTATTTTCTCTTGTGGACTATCAAAACGTCTTTTATGTGAAAAATCTTATTCAGGTCAGTACTACATAAAAACTAACATGCATTTTGTATGATCTCTCTCTCTTTTTATTTATTTATTTTTTTGCAGATTCTGTAAAGTGTATGTAAACTTTTGACCTCAACTGTATATTTATGCGTTTAATCCGCTTCCAGATTTACTCTTTTATAAATAGTTCCATAACAAGTGGTTGTAAGTTATAAGACAAGTGAATGACTGACTGAATAAGCCTATTATATAATTTTTATAGTAACCTTGACACAAACACTCAAACTGAAAGTAAAAGATACTGAGTTTTGTGAATACACATATGCTGACTGTTTAGCCAAACAATGGAGAGCTTTAAACACAACAAACAGCAAAACACAAACCAAAGTACCCTTGATTCAGCAATGCCTACTTTTAGAAAACTGCTTGATTCCTCATTGAAATGCCTGCATGGCAAAACTCAAAATTTACAGAGTTGTACACATTGCTGCTCAATGTTTACTGAGTTTTCCTAAATGTCTGTGAATTACAGCATTTTGCAATGACAGTCAAGAACAGCTACTTTAATGGCAAAAATGTAGGACAAGGGTCAAACAAAAACAAAATGAAAAGTGAAAGTACACATGGTGCACAACATTAGTCAGCAACAAACTGACAAAGTGAAATTTGGTAGCAAATGCTAAATGTGAAGCACTCTACGTGCTTTTCATGTATCAATCTCTTTGATCCATCGTACATTTTTATATACTTTTTGACTAAATAATTAAGAGTGTACAGAACAGTTCATGCTGTCATTACAAAAAGTGATTATTAAATGTAAGTTGTAAATATCACTTTACTGTATCCACATTTCCTACCAAGCTGTTTTAGTAAAAAATACGAAAAAAAAAAAAAACTAGGTTAGCGATAATGCATGATTAAATACGTAAAAACTCCCCAGCTTTTCAGTGTTTCACTGCCAAGGAAATGGAGTCATCCACAAGGTAACTTTCCAGGCTCCGCCCCCAACAGTGCCCTCCTCTATCCTCATCCTATGAGGAGAAATGTTTAGCTATAAACCAGAACACGTGCATTTAAAAAGCAACAGATTCCCCATCCACTTAGATACAGAAACACAAGTACTAAAGTAGAAGAAGATACCAAGAGCTGGCTAAGGAAGCAAGATGACAGACAAAAAGAAAGGTAAGAAGATGAAATATGCAAACGATAACTTTTGAACAATATCTCTTAATGAAAAAGTAAATGTCAGACTAAGTTTAAAGAGAATTATGTTGGTATTTAAACATTTTAAATAAGTTGTAAATTAAATTACGAACGTTAACGAACCAATGCATTTACAGTTATGCATACCATTTAATCCTCAGTGAATAGTTGGATTAAATTTTATATTGTGTTAATCATATGTTATTATTATTTACCATGCAACCCTCGGAGAGTTCTAGATCGATTAGACTATGTGATTATGTGATGCACACGCAAACTTTAAGAAACAGTGATTTTGACAGTGTGCAGCGTCCTCTTGTGACTATAAATCTAGTGAGTTGGACAGCAGGAATGGCTAAGCTCAACGAATCGGTTCGTTCGAACAGTCCGTTTCAAAGAATCGGTTCAGTTCATAGAATTAGGTTTTCATTTTTATTAATAAGGTTATTGTCATTTCATGCGTCCAAGTTCAGGTTGTTATCAATGATTTATCACATGACAGAATTTTGACATATTCCTGTCAGAACCTAAATGTAATTTGCATTTACATTAGACAAACACTGGGCTACTAAACGTCTTTTTTAGCGTTTGTCTGAGATTAAAACCTGCTTTCCTATGTGTTAATAAAATGTTCACGTCGTAGAAAAAGTGTATTTGAAATTAAACGTAAACGACGTTAAACGTACTTGAAGTGGTTCTATTTTAGCATGTATTGAACTATTGCTTTCCTATGTGTGTTGATAAAATGTTCACGTCGTAGACTATATTTGTTCTCAGTTCATTACGGATTGACTCGAGTCGCTCAGAATCATTTAGTTCGATTCTTGACTCTTTTGAACTGCTCAAAAGAAGACGCAATGGAAAGTCCCATGTAAACGAAAGTTGCAAAAGAGACATATGAATGAAAAATGAAAACGGAGAGAGCCACGTCGCTTAGATGAATCTCTAATGCCAGACTTGTGTTTATTTCCCCTTCAGATAATGTGAAATGCGTGTGTCACACACCGTGGAGCCTGAAAGCGATTTCCTTCCACTCAGACGTGAAGGGTCGTCTGATAACGCTGAGTGACGGTGGTCGTCGGGTGAGCAGGGACGAGTCGTCATTCTGCCACGGACTGACCTTTAGCGGACGCCCGGTGAAGACAGAGGAGAAGGTGCGCCTGCGGGTCGAGCGCTGGGATGGAGTTTGGCACGGAGCACTGCGACTCGGGTTTGCTCATGTTTCACCCGAGCACACGACTTTATCCCCTGTGGCCATCCCAGATTTGACCAACTCTCCGCTGTACGCGGCTGAAATAGTTCCAGAACACATATGTCGCCCTGGCACAGAGATTGAGTTCTGGTTGCAGAGGAATGGCAGTCTGAGGATACGAAGTTCTGAAGGAAGAACACACACGCAACCGACCACTCTGAACCCCAAGTGGCCCGTCTGGGCGATGATTGACGTCTATGGACAGACCACGGCAGTCACGATGCTTGGTGAGGCTTCTGGTCATATTGTGTATTGAGAGGATTAAAGATACAAATTCTGTCATTATTTACTTACCATCAAGCTGTTCCAAATCTGTATGAGTTTCTTTCTTCGGTTGAACGTAAAAGAAGATACTCTGAAAAATGCTATTAACCAAACAGTTGACTGTTGCCATTGCCTTTGACAGAAAAAAGCAGAAGAAAGAAACTCTTGATTAAATGACATAATTTTCTTTCTTCATTACTTTTCTTTCTTTATATTTTTTTTGTTTTATTTTTAAGCATGATGGCGGCTTTCAAATTCTTTCCTAAAATGTAGATGCATAATATTCATGAAAACCCATGCAGTGTTCTAAAATATTAATGCAACATTATAAAGACAGCAAATTTATTTAGGATTAATTCAAATAATTAATGATGTTTGCCAAGTGAAAATGAGTTTTTTATATTGTCATTGTAAAAATGGTTAAAACATTGTCTAGAAAAGTGCACTTTTTATTTAATTGTCATCGTAATTAAGATGAACATAGAGTAGAATAAAATGATCAAATTTAATGTCATCATTTCTGACCAGTCTTTATAAAGCAGTAAAAATGTAAGATAAAAGTGTCAATAATATTGATATTAACAGTTTATATGAAGATATAGTATTGATTAATAATAATAATAATATCAAATCTTGTGAATGTGATTCTAAAGTAATAAATAAATCATATATATATATATATATATATATATATATATATATAGTTAATATTAAGATATAATATTATAAAAAAATTATATTAATTCTTGTGAATGTGATTCTAAAATAATAATAAATAAATCATGTAAAAAACATTATATATAAGAATCAGTAATAATAATCATTGAGTTAATATTAAGATTATAAATAATAATATCAAATCTTGTGATTTTTTTTATAAAATAATAAATTATCTTTTTTTCATTCCATAATATTAATAATGCATATTAATCATATAAAGATATAATATTAGAAATTATATCAAATCTTGTAAATGTGATTCTAAAATAAATAAATAAATCGTAAAAATATACCACGTTAAAAGAAATGTTCAAAAGTCCACAGAAAGCACATTAAATGTAAGTAAAGTTTTTGGATATTAAAATGTTCAAATTTGGTTGGAATAATGCTACAGTGTCATTCAGTGTAACACAATATTTATGCAAAAATTCAAGCAACATGCTTATTCTGACTTGTACATATTAGAATATATAAACGAATAGAGCATATCAAATTTTATTGTGTTTTAAATTAGTAAAAAAAAAAATTCAGACAAATGGCCAAAACATTGGAAAGTGCCAAATAAAAAAATAGAATAGTTATATATATATATAACTTGAAAACCCCTGACCTAAGATACAAACAAGCATCATAAACATAAACTTGGTCATTTTTGTTGTTGTTGTCTTTAACTAACAGTCTCTGTGGTCTGTGTATTTGTGTCATAGGTTCCAAAATGAAGCGTTGGATCTTCACCAGTCGTTCGTGTCCTGCTCTCAAACACATCAAACACACTGAAAATAAAGAAACGCAGAAAATACAGCAACAAATGAGCACACTGGAACAGAGAAACCTGAGAAACCATCACCTTGACAACACAGGTAAGCCTCAATCAGACAAGTGCAAAGCAGCTATTGTAAGGTCTAATACATAATCTCACCACCTAATCTCTTCCCTTTTCTTCTGCTAGATCACAAAGCACAAGACTGTGAGGAGTGTGTGGTGTGTTACAGTAATGCGGCAAACAGTCGTCTGAGCTGTGGTCATAAATGTTTGTGTACTCCGTGCGCCATGAGGGTTCACATGAAGTTTGGGACCTGCCCTCTGTGTCGACAGCCCTTGGGTTCCTTCCATCCATATGACTGCTAGTTTCCATCCCATTTCAAGTAGTGTCCACACTGTTTGTTGAATGGATATTGAACAGAGGCGTAGGTTTGATTCAGACATTCAGACATAAAACGCAGGGTTTACTTCAGCTTCTCAGGTAATATCAGTGGTACCATATGACCTATTTCAGATGTGTCAGAAATTGCAACAACATATATGTATATATGTTAAATTTTTGAACAAAATTATTGCTAGGGACAATTTAGTAGTTGCTGGATATTGATAGGGATGTCCCAAGCATCCCTACTACATTCTACATCCTTGATATTGAATGTATTTTAATTTTATAAGTGCTGCTGTAAAATACAACTCTATCGCTGCAGTGTGCAGATTTTGTATTTCTTACAGTCTTATGATGTATTTCTATTTTCAGTATTGATTATATATTTTTATATGTATATATTTATATGATGAAAGGTTCTAAATCTGTAATGTAAAAGTTTTTAATATATATGTAATGTAAATATGTATATAACTATTTTTTTTACATTTTGTATTAAATACATTTTATGTAAACAGTTTGTTTGACTGGTTTTTATGCTTTTTTTTACTTGTAGCCTCACAAAGTGTAAGATCTTGCACTACTGTTCTCACACATTTCCGCCAGGTGTCAGTATTGTTTAGGAAAATAAACTCCCACAACAGAAGAAATGTTTAGGAACGTTTGTTTGATTAGACGTAATCGATATTTATTCCAACCCAAATAGTTTTGGGTCCCTGTTAAGTGTTCATCACTATGAGTATTGCTGCAGTGCTGCAGAGAAAGTCTCAAATTAAAAGTGAGTGAGCTATTTTTTAGTTAAAATAGTAAGTGAAAATATGCAGGAAGGGTGGAGAAGAGGAATCACGGATTTGGGCGTGAGAAATGCAGTTTGTACTAATAAGTGAAAGTGCTATATTTGGTTTAGTTTTGTTTGGCTTTTTTTATATTAGAGTCTTGATGGTAATACAACAGTTTACTGATGATTTCAGGGAAGTTAGAGATTTACAGACAAAAACACGTAAAGGTAATACATGATATTTAAACTAGTCAAAATAGCACCGGGGCTAGTTGTCACACAGGGTTTTTGAGGTAAAAGACATGATTTAACAAATGTATGTTTCTGGAACAGTGATTTTGTAAATATATTTTAAACATCTAGTTGAAAATCCTCGTTAATCAGTATACTATTTGTTAATTATGTCCTCTAAACTAAAATTACAGAGGTCAGTTACCCAGATACGCAACAGCATGAATTGCGCGGTTAATGTAGGCTACTACTGAATACGTTGTAATGCTAATTTGTTATGTCTAAACGATAGAAAAATCGTGTGGAAGCTGCTAAATCGTATTGAGAAGTACTTAATAAGCAGGAAAGGTGGCAATATTTGGACAAACCAAAGTTAATAGGTGGTACAGATAAGTATGAGCAGTATTAATTACGATATTGGTCTAATATTTCAACGACCTGACCAGAAATGATAAAAACGAACGCAAATGTCGTCCTGGCTGGTTCAGTTTTGGCCAACCACAAATGCTTTTTGTCCTCAGACAGTTTTTTGCACTCTTCTCCTTGATTTGTTATAAATTTTGTCAGTCCATAGTACTCCAAAATGTTTTTCCCGGTCCGACCGATTAGTACAGCCCAAAACATGATAATAATTGATCAATTTCAGCAGCAATAATCATATGCAAGTTTCGTTCACTTCAGTGGCATTGTTTTACGCTCAGTAGCCTACCGCCAATATGGTCGATTGATGACGTGTTGTAAAAACACTCTATTGAACAAAGTCGTTTTTATTTTTTTTTATTTTTTATTTTTTTTGTTTTGCACACAAAAAGCATTTTAGTAGCTTCATAACATTCCGGTTGAACCACTGATGTCACATGGACTATTTTAACAGTGTCCTTACTACCTTTCTAGGCCTTGAATGTGTCAGTTGCATTGCTGTCTATGCAGGGTCAGAAAGCTCTCGGATTTCATCAGAAATGCCTTAATTTGTGTTCCGAAGATAAATACAGGTCCTACAGGTTTGCAACAACATCAGGGTGAGTAATAATAACAGAATTTTCATTTTTAGGGGAACTGTCCCTTTAATAAAACTACATTGACCTTCAGACAACAGTTAACCACATTATAAAAGTATGTTTATCTGAAAAAATGTGTATTTTATTTGCAAAAATAATTTGCATTACACAGCTGATTTATGTACCACATATTTACTGAATGCGTTGAATATATATTTATTGCAATCTATTTGTTAAACCAAGCATTTAACTAATTGAATTTTCTTATGTAAACTATGTTCCTACTTTGTAACCAATTCATTTGTACACATTTAACCGATTTTTCCTGATTCTAAAATATTCAAATAAATACATTTTGAAAATATGATCATTTCTATAAAATCAAGTTGATGCAAATGTTTAATAATAAACTCTGATTCATTTTGTTGTTCATGTTGGAACAGGTTAAACTATTAAATATTAAATGCACAAAGGGCGTCAGTGCTGTGATTAAATGATGTGAAACGCTCACTTATTCAAACTTAATGCACATCTTTGGTGTTGTACTTTCTTGTAGCTGCAGTGGGCAACAAGTCCAGTTATTTGGTCATCAGCATTAAATCAGAGTAGCAGTTAAACCCCAGAAACTAAGTTGTAAGGGTGGGAAAATCATAAAAATAGAGGGAGGAGAGGGGCGGAGTGAGTGGGGCGTGACCTTTGGTTGTTGATCACGTTGTCTGACTGTTAAATATTTATTTTGGATGGCAGAACAGAGCTCGAGGAAGGCGAAAAAAAGTGAGGGAGGGTTTACCAAGCCATATACAGAGTCAAAGCAGAGCGCCTCAGTAAAGGGAGAGGGATAAGGAATAACACACATAGTGAGCTGAAGATTGCTGCTCAGTTTGATGAAGAAATCAAACATCCTCTTCAACAGCAAACGTGCAGCACTGTAAGTGTCCTTAGTCACTTCTTCTGAATGGCCTGTATGTTTTACAGTAGTTTATATAATGTACCATTTAAAAGTTTGGAATCATAATGCCATGCTTGTTTCTTTGATAGAAAATGTTAGTTAGAAAATTGAGCAAAGTCCAGTGGCATCTGACTCAGAGTCTTCTCTTGAGTTTTGCAAATGAAGCTGGTGTTTGTAATGTTTAATGTAGTGTCCAGCTGAGCACCAGAAAAAAAATGTTTTGAATAGTCATTAAAAAAACTGACTAGAAAGCATACAGTGACCTTTAAGAAATGCAAGTGTAATCAGAACTTAACCACCTGAAAAAACATTGTATTGAGCAGCACAATCCGTTTTGTGTGATAATGATAAGAAATGTTTTTTTGTTGTTGTTTCTGAGTACCAAATCAGCACTTTTTTTAAGGACCATGTAAGAGGTTTTCCTAGTTGACCTGAGTCATAGCTGCTTTGCCATCACAGGTAAAAACAAACATTTACTTTGCCATTTCCAAACTTTTGAATGGTAATGTAGTCACAATACTTAGAGGCTATAAAAATAATTCCCTATCTTAAATAGCTCTTCATTTGTTTGAATGACAGTCTTTTTGTAAGTCTTTACATATCGTTGGAGTTATAAGGAAAGGAAGGTGATGTAGATAAATATGGATGAATAGTCTTATCCATGTCAAACCACCTTTACCTGGAATAAAACAGTGATAAAGGATCCTTTTTTCCACTTAAAAGTATTTGGACAGTAAGATTTTAAATGTTTTTAAAGAAGACTCTTCTGCTCACCAAGCCTGCATTTATTTGATCCAGAGTACAGGAAAAACAGTAATATTTCTAAATATTTTTACTATTTAAAATAACTGTTTTCTATTTAAAAATATTTTAAAATGTAATTTATTTCTGTGATCTGTTATTTATTCTCCAGTGTCCAGCTCCAATCAGCTCAAAAACACTTGACTGGAGGCCTTTTCATGTGTCCGAAATCGCCCCCTTTAGCTTTAAATAGGCCACTATTTGAGGGAACAGCCATTTGTAGTGGTGTCCGAAACTATAGCTGACGTTATCAAGTGCGCTCGATCCCACAATGCACCGCAATAACGAGTGTAAAACCTATATGGGCCAATCTACAAAATTGATGCAAACTGCTGTCCCACAACCAAAAAAACACATTTAAAAAGCATTTCATTATTCAAGTCTTAGATGTGTACTAAAATCCTTTTGTTATCTATTGAAACCCACAATAAAATGTAAATATCAGTAAGCTTAATATATATGTATATATAAAATCATCATTTAGTGGGTACTTTCAATTGGGAGATGACTGTTCCAGAACCCTAACCCCTAAATTTCAACTTATGAAAATGTAATAATGTTTGCATTTTATTCCATCGTTGTTTTTATTGTGTCAGTCTCTCTCATAGCTACATGGTTAGTAGAAAGGCCCCATCATTTTGAGGTAAATGTGTTCAAAGGTATGAAAAATCTGTGTGTAACTTGAAAGAATGTCACTACAACACCATTTTTTAAAATAATAAACACACTCTTGGGAGTTATTCCATAACATTTAGTTTTTATATGTGTGCATACGTACATAATTTGTGAAAAAAGACACATTTTTAAGACGTAACCAATTCAAAGGCTAGACTCGAGAATACAGTATATGAATTCCTGGGTCATGCCTCAAGATGGCGCCTGCAGCTGAATCATCCAACCATTCGTTTTCTAAACCGCAAGTCCGATGTAAATACAGCATTATATCATGCAGCTTTAGGGTACATTTACTTTAATTAATTGTTTAATAGTTTATACGTGGTAGTTTCCATGAGAGTTAAGATAAATCTTTTTACTTCTACTGGAGCTAAGATCTATTGCTAGTAGCAAAAATAAGTACTGACATAGAAGTTTCTAATCTTCCACTTTTAACCATTGTTAACAAATCGTTGAATGAGTTGATATTGACAATCATGTCAGTTTGATTCACAAACAAATTGTTCAGACTGGTTTTGTGGGCTATTTTAAACAATTCTTTAAAAAAACCGTCTGACTCATTTTTGAATCAAACATTACCACAGGCAAACAGGCACAAATCAGGATGTTTTCTTTTTTGCAACCTTAGACGGTAATTTGAAGTGTGTTTTTTAGGTTGATGTTCATTGTTGAGTGCCTTATCTTAGACGCTCAGCCCAGTAGTTTGAGTATCCTCTAATTTAAAGGACATAAGTGCCCTCTAAACCTCATTGCCTGTGGAAATAGTCAGAATATGTGCTGTGTGGCTAAACTAGAAGGACATAGTGATGTTATTTGATTGACATCTCATGCTCCAGCAGAGGGCACATCTCCAATTCAGCTTGTGACAGCATGAGTAGACTGGAGGAAGCTCTGGTTGCAAGTCCTGTTTGGTTGTATAGGCCATGCAAAGCAGACATGAAGAAATGAGATGATAGTTTGTCAGAGGGACTTAAAGAGAGCATCTATCCTCCAACGAACAATGAACTGATGTATTTGCAGATCAAACAGGCCGTCTGTGTGTGTGGGAAGGGAAATGCACTCATTTGTTCTTTTGATTATAACACACAAGTGGGTGTTTCTCCTCAGCCTGCATGGGACTGTCTATTATTTCCAGCTGTGCATGTGTGTGTGTGAGTATGGGATGGAAACTATTACAGAGCTTTGGACTCGTTAGGCACAGAGAGTACATGTATGATCCTGGCTTGCCCAGAATGGCGTATTACACACATTCAGAGTAACACACACACACACACATACGCACAAAGGCTGAGTCACAGAATCACAGTAAATTGCAAACGCCCTCCCAGCAAAAACAGAACTGGCTGTAATCCTTTTCCCTCTCTTTGCTTCATTCTGTGCTGCTCATTCCAGGGAAACGTCTCCTCACGGTAAATACCCTTTCTTTCAGTTCTATTCAAACTTCATGACTGTCTTTTACTCAACTGTATGCTTCTGTTTTTCCACTGCTGGACACTTGGTTTTTGAAGGTGATTTTGAACATGAAACATCACTTTTGTTGTAACATTTGTGGAGATGCATGCTGGGGCTCAGACTGTGAGGATTTGCTTGTTTACTTTTAGGGTGTGAAATAGAAAAGGCAGGTACTTTGTGTGCTTTAGCTGGTATTTTCACTTTTTTTGTCCGATTTTTTTCGTCAGAAGACATCTGATTGATGCTGAAGTGGGCCAAAAACTGATCTAAGTCCACTTTCACAATCAGTGACAGTGTGAATGCAAAGAGAACTGGGGTTTATTTATGTTTCCTATAGGGCTCTCGTTCTGTTTTCGACTTTGCATGTTCGTCCAGGTAATACATATTTAGCTATTTGAAATTGAAAAATAAAAACAATAATGTTATTTGATACAAAATCTGACATTAACGAGCTGCTGTGTCTGATAAGCAAAATAAATTGCTCACCTTTTTCATTCAGAGTACCTAAAGAGAACATGCAGTGCTCTTACAGTTGTAATGTTAACTTATCATTAGCTGTCAAAGGTATGTTGTGGTCTGAAACGTTGCACCAATAGTTGCTGTTGAGCCTGATCTGCTAGATTCCTGTCAAACAGTGTTTCCCATGTAGCAGGTTCTCAACAGATACAGTCAGCCAGGGAAAACAAATCTACCAGTTTTTTTAGAGAGAAATTACAAGAAATGTTCAATATTTATTTTATTTTCTTTCTTTTTTTTCTGTTTAAATTTTATTGTTTGTGTGAGATTTTTTTTATTTTTATTGTATTCCATTTTTCAGAACTATTTTTTTTTGCCACTAAATTGTAGGGACATTTTTTTTTTTTTTTTTTACAATTTATGAAAGTCAATGGCAGAATGATAAGAGATGCAGGCGAAACAGAAAACTAATTTGCAGCAGAACCATAAAAATAAAAATCATATTCGTAAATTGATAAGAAAAGTTGGGATGTTTTGTGAAATGCCATAAAATCAAGAATATGTTATCTGTTCATTGTCTTTAACCTTTATTTAACTGACTTAAGTACAAAGAGAAAAATTCCAATGTTTTCAGTGGCCAACTTTTATTTTTTGTAAATATAACCAAATTTTGATTTTCATGGCTGCAACACACATGGCTGTTTAATTGTTTGGGAATTGAGGATACTAATACTTCAAGTTTTGCAAGCAAAATTGTTGTCCAATCTGGCTTTATAAAATACTTTATAAACTCTCCTTTTTATGACTGGTCATACATTTTAAATCGGAGACAGATCTGGACTGCAGTAAGGCCAGTCTGGCACATTCAGATTGTGTCACATGCAGAATGAGATCTGGCATTGTCTTGATCCAATAACCATGGACTTCTCTTTGGTCTTTGGTACTGAGAACTCAATGTCCATTTTTCCCAGAAACAAGTTGAAACATGGACTTGTCTGACCACAGCACACATTTCCATCGTTTTTTTGACTATCTGAGATGAGGTCTGGCCCAGAAAACCCCATGGCATCACTACATTGATGTATAGCTTTCTGATAGAGTAACAGAAATTCAAGTTGCATTTGTTGAGGCAGCTGCAGAATGTGACAGCAGTTTTCCCAAGTATACCTGAGCCCATGTGGCTATATTTAATCAAAGGTCATGCACATTCACCTGAGGTGTCTTGCTTTGTCCTACATAGACCGAAAATTCTCCAGATTCCCTGAATCTTTCCACAATATGTGTGGTAGTTGGTAAAATACTTAAATTCTTTGTGATTTTCTATTAAGAAATGTGATTTTTGATTTGTTTGACACTTTTGTTATGAAATTTGGCACAAAGTGTTGAGACGTGATCCAACTTGGCTTGCAAAGTCTGAAATGCTCTTTTTATACCCAAACATGATATCCTCACCTATTTCCATTTCACCTGCTTATTGTGAACTGTTTCAAAACAGTTTAATTTGGAAACTTTTCTGGAATTGGGGTTGTGTATGTGTATGTATGTGTGTATATATATATATATATATATATATATATGTGTGTGTGTGTGTGTGTGTGTGTGTGTGTGTGTGTGTGTGTGTGTGTTTGTGTGTGTATATATGTGTGTGTATATATATGTGTGTATATATATATATATATATGTATGTATATATATATATTTAGACACACACACACACTTAAATGTTAAAGGTTACTAAAATTAATAATATAATAATAACATTAGTTACATCCAAACAAATAAATAAATAGATTGATTCACAAAATTACAATGAAAATTAATTAATACTATAATAGTAAAATGAATATTAATTAATACTATAATAGTACATAAATAATGAACAGAAGGTTGCACTTTAATTTATAAACAGAATTCATGATAAAATTACGTTTTTTTTTTTTTTGGAAGTGCAAAGATTTTTTAAACCAAATATTTTACCTTTTTCTCTTTTTTTTTTTTAGATTTTGCCTTTATTTAGGTAGGATAGAACCCTAGTGAAAAATAAATGTACTAAAATTTATTTAAAATACATTTATTTCATGCAAAGTATACTACAAATATATTTACACATTATGTACTTAAAGTGTTAGCTCACCCAAAAATGAAAATTAGCCCATTATTTACTCACCCTCCAGGAATCCTAGGTGTATATGACTGTCTTGGCTCTCCCAAGCTTTATCATCGCAATGGGTGGGTGTTTCTCTTCATCCGTCCAAAACAAGTCCAATAAAGTGCATCCATAATAAAAACTGCCTCACAAGGCTCCAGGGGGTGAATAAAAGTCTCCTGTAGGGCTGTGCAATAAATCGCATGCGATTGTCATGCGTATCTCATCAGTAAAGCCGGTTCTGTGATTAATAGTAAATCTCCATCACGTGCGTTCAGATGGCGCTGTATTTAAAACACTGAGCCGTAGATCACTGAAAAGCTACGCAATATCGCATTCAAAAGCGATTCATCCGCGATTTTGAACGCGATATTGCGTAGCTTTTCAGTGATCTACGGCTCAGTGTATTGCACAGCCCTAGTCTCCTGTAGTGAATCGATACATTTTTGTAAAAAAATATCCATATTTATGAAGTAATAATCACTTTAATCTAGCTTGCACAAACTGTTGTACACGAAAGTTGTTCCAGGCAGATGACGTGTGACGCGGGTTTTGCGCATGCACCTGTGAGTCTCATAAAAACCAACGTTTGTTTACAGGAGCAAAGGAAGCAAAGTTTCCTTACTTTAGCAAAGGAAAACCAGTCTCCTCGTGGCTTATATCGAAATCCTCCAGCATTCTTTTGTTTTGTTTGGTGATATGTCAGTAATTTACTCAACGAATAGTCAAAAATAGTCAATAGACTTGAACTATACTTAAAATAAATGCATTTTAAATCTATTACTTTTTCACTGGGAAGACAGATCGGACAGGAAACGGTAAAAAAAAAAAAAGTAATAGAGGCAGTAATAGGCATGGGCCGGTATAAGATTCTGACGGTATGATAACCTTGGATAAAAATATCACGGTTTCACGGTATCACGGTATTGTAATTACTGCTCTACAATGTTATATTTAAATGTCTGGGTAAAGAAGTTTTTTTTTTTTTTTTTTTTTTTTTTACTGAACACACTATATTTTATTTTAGGAAACATTTAGAACATTTTGTAACATGGAACATCAGGCAAAATAATTAAAATAAATAATTATATCTTCTTAATTTAATTAAATTTCAGTCTCTTGTGTGAGCCTAAGCCTGCAGCTCAACAATAATCAACAAAATAAAATGTTCAAGAACAAATCCTTCTAAATGGAAAAAATGCAATCACTGATCAGAGCAAAAATATGATCATTAGTGACAGCTCCAAATATAAACAAATACTCAAAGACACGTGAGAGCCAGCAAGTTTTTTTTTTTTTTTTAATGCCGTGAATTTGAAAAGATGTTAAAGGTGCACTGTGTAATATTTAAGATGATCTCTAGACAGAGGGGCAATAACTATGTTTTCAGGGGTGCATAAAGACCTTAATGAACCATTATGTCTTTATTAACTTAGAATTATCAGCTTGGGAAAAAAAAAAAACACTGACACAATGATGAACAAGTAACAGTAATATTCACAATAACATAGTTTTGTTGAATGATTAAGTAAATAAAATTCCTTAAATTACATTTTACAAGAAATCTCACTATTCGTTGCTGTCAAAAAGGTGAGATTTTAATCCTGTATAGGCTTCCGTAGTTCGGTAAAGGGAGGGGTGAGAGGTGGACTGTTGCAATTCACAATCTCGCCGCTAGATGCCGCAAAACCTACACACGGCACCTTTAACGTGACAGAAGGCTTAAAGGGATAGTTCACCCAAAAATGAAAATTTGATGTTTATCTGCTTACCCTCAGGGTGTTACGGTATAGACGTGCTGGATGAACGAGACGAAGTCGAGATCAACAATTAACACTATATTTAATATCTTCTTCAAGGAACAGACAGGAACAGGCAGGATAATCCACACACATGAAACAGTAACATCAAATAAAGACCGACATCAACTGAACTGAAAGACAAACTTATAAAGGGTGACTAATCATACAAGGACAGGTGCAGGGAATCACACTGACGAAGGGCTAAACCAAAAGATGACAAAATGACAGGGGGAGACAATGGGAGAAACCAATAGAACAGACATGAACTGACAGAACTGTGACATTACGCCCCCCTCCGAATAGGCGCGTCCTCGCGCCGTAGAAAAAGAAAAACAAAACAGAAAAGAGGGGCGAAAAAAAAGGAAAATGTCCATGGCGGCTTCGGCGGAGGACGCCACCCCAGGAGGGGGACCAAAACAAAAGTCCAGGTGACAGACAGTACAGTCCAGAGGGGCGACGACGGAGGGAGGAGCCAGGGAGGACATGGGTGGGGCGTAAGGCAGGAGGAACAGACCCAGACCCCAGCCATGATGACGGCCCACTGTGGAGCCGACGGAGGGAGGAACCATGGTGGACGAAGGCGTGCCGACTCCATGGGGCCGACCGACAGAGGCGGAGCAGATGGAGAAGGAGCCCGAGGCGAAGACGGAGAGCCGATGATCCGGGGTGACGCCGAGGATCCGGAGGGCCAAGGTGGAACAGGCTCTGGCGCCCGAGGCGGAGGCGGAGTCCCGGAGATCCGCGGCGGAGCCGGAGCGACAGAGGATGGAGGCTGTGCCCGCAGGAAGGAGGAGTCCCAAGGAGCCGGTGGGACGGCGCGACGAGGCACAGCCGGAGGAGCAGAGTCCTGAGGTGACGATGGGGTGACGACTGACCAGGGCGGAGCCGAAAAGACGATGGAGCCCGGTGGAGCTGGTGGATCGACGGGTGACGGTGTAGAGGAGGGCGTCGAGAGCCGTGGTGGAACCGCGGGGTCGAAGGGCCGAGGCGGAGTCCAGGACTCGGAGGCTGGAGGCGGAGCTGAGGGATCCTCCAGCCGAGACGCCGATGGAAGCTGGCAGTCCCGCGGCGAGCCCACTGCACAGGTGGTGGGCTGAGGGTGAGCTGAGGGGCTGTCAGGGGACAGCGGCGGCCAGACAAACATGGCATCAGATGACAGAGGGTGGGTGGGTGGGAATTCCGGGCAGACAGGACAGACGGATATTTCCATATCAAAGTCAATTAAGTTACCAGAGTTATCTTGGGCAAGATCCGAGAAGAAGTCTATTAGATCCCCAGAAATAGATCCAAGCTCACCCTCAGCGGTGGTGCAGTGGGCAGGGCTCTCTGTAGCCCTCTCTAGCTCCACGTCATACTCCACCGTCACGGATGTTGCAGTCGGCTCTCGCACCTGGTCCGATGGGTCCAGCTCTGGCTCTGTCGCTCTCGGCTCTGGCTCTTTATCGTCGGTGGGCTCGGGCTGCAACTCCGCTTGTCGGGGTGATGGTTGGCTGGGTTCTGGGTCTGGAGTGGGGCTGACGTCCTCCTTGACGATGTCAACAGTCCAGGATGATCGGCAGGACGCCAGCACCCACTCGATGAAATCCGGCAGGCTCTCTTGAGGACCCTCCCCGGATAGCAGCGCCTTGGTGGTGGAATTCAGTCCTAAGCGGTAGTGGATGCATAGGCTGCTATCCGGGAAGTGTGATTGGTTAGCCAGGAAGAGAAACTCACGTGTGTGGTCCTCAAGAGAGCGTTCCCCCTGCCTCAGGAGGATCAGGAGAACAGTAGGGTCCATAATAACAGAAAAAACAAACACTGAGTAAAAAACTGAAAAAATAAACGCAGGGAAAACGTGCCGGGTAAACTGTATTGGTCGGTCTTTCTGTTACGGTATAGACGTGCTGGATGAACGAGACGAAGTCGAGATCAACAATTAACACTATATTTAATATCTTCTTCAAGGAACAGACAGGAACAGGCAGGATAATCCACACACATGAAACAGTAACATCAAATAAAGACCGACATCAACTGAACTGAAAGACAAACTTATAAAGGGTGACTAATCATACAAGGACAGGTGCAGGGAATCACACTGACGAAGGGCTAAACCAAAAGATGACAAAATGACAGGGGGAGACAATGGGAGAAACCAATAGAACAGACATGAACTGACAGAACTGTGACACAGGGCATCCAAGATGTAGGTGACTTTGTTTCCTCAGAAAAACACAAACGAAGATTTTTAATGAAAACCGGTGCAGTCTGCCAGCCTTATCATGGATGTGGATGGGCACCAAACCTTTAAAAGTAAACAAAAACATGCACAGACAAATCCAAATTACACCCTGCGGCTCGTGACGATACATTGATGTCTTAAGACAAGAAACGATCGTTTTTTGTGAGAAACTGAACAGTATTTATATCATTTTTTACCTTTGATACACAGCCACGTCCATCTGTCATGAGCACGAGTTTGGCATCAGTCACGTCACATGTGCACGCGCTCTAGCGTAGTATACGCAAACACCGGAAGCGATCTGACGCATGTATACAACACTCATTGTTTACACAGTGCACAGAGATTGTGGGTATAGCGGCTATTCAAAATGGTAATTACTTGCGCGTATCCTGATTGTTTAAACCGATTTAAAGCTAAAAGATTACGTTTGCTTGCGCAAACTCATCCGGGACTTTTCACTGATTTCCCCTTACGGCGTTTGCGTATTCTACGCCAGAGCGCATGTACATGTAACGTGACTGATGCCAAACTCGTGCTCATGACAGATGGACGTGTCTGTGTATCAAAGGTAAAAAATGATATAAATACTGTTCAGTTTCTCGCAAAAAATAATCGTTTCGTGTCTTAAGACATCAATGTATCGTCACGAGCCGCAGGGTGTAATTTGGATTTGTCTGTGCATGTTTTTGTTTACTTTTAAAGGTTTGGTGCCCATCCACATCCATGATAAGGCTGGCAGACTGCATCGGTTTTCATTAAAAATCTTCGTTTGTGTTTTTCTGAGGAAACAAAGTCACCTACATCTTGGATGCATTGGGGGTAAGCAGATAAACATCAAATTTTCATTTTTGGGTGAACTATCCCTTTAAAAGCAAATACGTGATTTCACTTTAACTTAAAGGAACCGTATGTAGGATTGTGGCCAAAACTGGTACTGCAATCACTTTCAAAATACTGTAGAACGTGTAGCCCCTCCCCCTCCCCCTGACTCGAGGTTGCCAGCTAAACTGCAGGAGTAGGCTGCTACAAGGAGCTTCCAATGGCAAGTGACGAGTCCTACACAGTAATTTGTTTTTCTTCTATTAATTATGTTTATGCTTCACAAGAGATGTTTTGCGAAGTAATTATGTATCGCAAAAATTTACAGATGGCGATTAGCCAAATATTTCGCAAAGATGTACTGTAATACCACATTTCAGTCGGAACATAGATTGTTTTCATACCCTGCTAGTGGTGCGATATAAAGCTTTTTATGAACGCAATTAGCACGGCCGACCGCAAAAAATCCACTGTGTACGGAAACAAAGTTAGCCAAACATAGATGAATCTTACCTGTCCAGGAGAAAATTAGCAACGTTGGCGTCTATCTTCAAATTCTTTTCCGTTTTCAGCCGTCTCCATCTTTCAAAGGCATCTCCTATACCAATCCTTGTTTTATTTCGGACTTTGTCACGACGTATTTCTGATTCATAACGAGGTCTTTTGGGTTTCGTAACTTTATACATGTTTTATCCGACACGTTCGTATAGCTGCAGCTGTAACGCAGCCGTAACAGAGCTGGCAACCCAGATCACAAAACTCTACTGACTTCGTGATTGGTAGCAGTGTTGGGGAGTAACTAGTTACATGTAACGGCGTTACGTAATTTAATTACAAAATAAATGTAACAGTAATTCGTTACAGTTACTTAGAAAAATGTGTAATTAAATTACAGTTACTTATGAAAATGTTAAAGATTACAAATGGGGTTACATCTAAAAAATTTCTTTAAAAATCTGGGATATGTTGAATAATATTAATCTGTTGCTTTGCCTGTTTTTGATATGCACGATGGCTTCTGCTAAGGCCATTTATTAAAGCGGTGCTATTCTGATGCTTTTGATTGGTTTGAATTTGCGGTGCACCACGTCTGCCAATTAGGTTAATCCTCTTTGTCAGCGCGTTCATCGTCCCCTTTGTGTATTCGAGATCAATATTAAAAACATTCATAACAAATTAGCTAGCCTGCTAGCTGCCTTTACCAGACACACTCGCATTTTTTCTCCTTGAATAAGGTTGGTAATGACAGATCTAACTTGCGATTTTATCACATTAACCCATTTTAATTTTGAGTGTCATTTGTAAAATCAGTGTTTACACTACTGCGTGATTTTCATCTGAAACGTGACTAATGATTTGAAGGATGAAAATCCGCTGCAGTTTAGTTTATTTTCGAATAATATAGATCTATTTTTCTCAAGGGCTTGAAACTTTTCTCTATAATGATCGATGTTGACCTAACCTGCCACCTAGTGGACAAATCTCTCAATTAGTTTGTCCCATTTTGTCTTGCAAAATCGAGCTATCATCTAGTGAAGCACCCCAGTTGGTCACTGAATCTAAGCAGTGTTTTAGATGAAATGTAACTTTATTTAAAACAATAATAAAAAAAATAAAATAAACAATACCATGGATTTTATGACACAGCTACAATGATGGAGTCTGTTTGGATTTGGCAGTATCTATTCTAGAATCTATTCTTTCTTCTGTTAGTGAGAAATAATTATTAGCCCTGTATGGTATAATGATTTCCCTTCACACATAGTGGTAAAAAAAAAAATAGTATGCAGATTTTTACTATTTTTTTATTATATCAGTAAGAAGAAAATTACTACATTATTATAATCTAGAATTGTGTTTTCTCTTAAATATAACTAAAAATAATTATCTATTATTTTAAAAAGACAATTTAGGTATTTAAAGAAATCTTTTTTAAGATTTAAGTTTTTCAAGGCATTGTTACATGCCAGTGTGTCCTGTCATAGCTATGCACAATTTTGATTTTGTAACAACAGTAAACAATTTTTTTGTTATAAGGTCTGGTTTTGTGATGGCTGTACTTTAAAATTAAATTAATATAATCTTAATTCAAGTGATGAAAGATTTTGAAATTCTAACAGTAAACTACTGTAAGGTCACACCTGCTTGGTATAAATGCTTGAAAATGAATTAGTTGAAAATATCCATTAGAAACTTAAAAGTAATCAAAAAGTAATCAGAAGTAATAAGTTACTTTACTTTTCTAAAGTAATTGAAAAGGTACACTACTTATTACATTTTAAATAGAGTAATTTGTAATCTGTAATCTATTACATTTACAAAGTAACCTCCCCAACACTGATTGGTAGATAGCTGGAGGGTGGAGCCTCAGACCAAAACACAAAACGACAACAATAACATCAGTTGAGGGCTGCAACTCTCACTTTTAAATGACAATATCCTGGCCGGACCACTGTTGTCAGTGATATAAGTATTTGAAATGAACATGATTTCTTAATGTCTAGTGACATGTCAGGGCCATTTTATGATTAACTGACATAAATTTCTTACATACGGTTCCTTTAATTGTTGTACTTAAGTTCAATCACAGAAACGTAACGTTAGTACATATAGTCTGCTATTCCCCACTCTGTGTTGTGGGGGTTCACCTCCTTTGGTCATCCTGAGCTTATATCACTGCTGAGTCTCACTGACTGCGGAGCACGTGCACAATCACAGACACACGCCTGCAGCACTAACAGGTGGGGGAAGGCTGCATTGTTTTCTCTGCAGGGCACACACACAACCTAGTAGCGAGTCCTGCGCTTTCACTCTGACGACACAGAAAATGCACATATCGTAGGAACGGTATAACTTTTTTTGTTTGCGGTTTTGAAACTGAATTTTTTTAAACCGCGGTAAACCTTGAAACCGGTTATCATCCCATGCCTAGGCAGTAATGGGACTGGAAAGCAGGAGAGCTGGGATTTGATCTTTGGTCACAGAAGCAAAATTGTGTTACATGTAATGTCAGGCAACATTTTTGATATTTCTCATTGTTTTCCACATAGAAATGAAGGGGTTACTAGAATCGGATGCATGCACTGTTGTTGTTTCATTGATAAGCATCATTTTACTGGACAGATCTGCTCAAATAGATGTTACAGGCTAAAGTTCTTGCTCTTGTGTTTTGTATCTTTTACATTTTTTTTTATTCACAGTAGCTCGTCTGTGTTCCAGAACATTCGGGTTACATTAAGGTTACAAACTCTGCATCCCTATAAAATCAAATTTATTGAGTGTTATATATTAGATATATTGCAGTATGGTCTGGGTCTTGTCAAGAGTAAATATTTACCATTGTGGTGAACCTAGTTTCCTCTTACGCAACACTGAGTCATGCCAGTCATACTGTTATTCAGCAGTGGTTAGCTGTCATTCATAGTATCCCTTGAGCTGCTGGTTACATTTTGTAAGGAGTGGAGCAACATGTTTACCCAGTAATTTGCTGCATAATTACTTTGACAAATCATAGCTATTTCAGACTGTGTTTTCATTAAAGTGATGGATTTAAAGGGTTACAACCTTTTTTAGACCAAGAACCCCATGTAGTTTCTCAGAAATGCAATAAAATAACTTTTTTTTTTATCTGAATATATTTTAAAATGTAATTTATTAATTTTCAGCATTCTTACTCCATTCTTCAGTGTCACATGATGCTTCAGAAACCATTCTGATATACACTCAAAAAAATGATTCTTTAAACTAACTCAATTCAATTATGGACAGTGGTTCCAAACAACCAAATTGTTTATTATTAACATATAAGGATTTTTTTCAATCTTTTCAAAATTATTCTGTTAAGACAACACAATTGAATTAGGAAAATCAATGTGAAATAGTAATGTCCAACCAAATCAATGTAATCAATGTCCTTTAACTTAAAACCATTAAGTTTAGTCAGCTTGTTTTGGTTTACTAAAAAATAGGCCAAAGAGCTCATAATTTATTCATGTCGCAATGCATGATGGGAGTCATGGATGAGTTCTGATTGGCTACAACTTGGTTTTTTGGTGGTCACCGTTGTTGTGATTCTCACACTGATTCTTCATGTCTGTGTGTCTAAAAGCAAAAAAGCTTTTTTTTTTTTTCTTCATCTGTCTCATAAAGCCAAAACTGACAGATCTTTTGTTCACAGTTCTCTTGAACTCTGTAAGGAAAACCTAAGTCAAGTACTTAAGTCACTATATGATGATAGCTATTTTAAGTACAGTCAATGCTACTTGATGACTTTTGTTCTTGGCTTGTCTAGCTGTTATAACTCAGTAAAAGCAGCCAAACAAAATCTAACATTGAAGATTTAAGGGTCAAGAGCCCAACTAATGCAAACATTGACCACTATAATGGTTGCTTAAATTTTTTTTCCCTCTTTTGGTGATTCTGCTTATTAACATCAGGTGTCTGTAATAATGATCAATCATGACGACGTGTCTTCATCAAATACTTTAGAAATTGTCACATCCCGTTTTTGAATGGTGAAATTAAACCCTTTGCGTTACTTTAACAATTCATAATTAAGTAAAGTGGATAATTAAACAGCTTAAGTTATTTAAGCACAATGCAATAGTGTTTTGGCGGACAACAAAATATATATATGTTGTTTTAAAATAAAATATTTAAATAAAACCAACAATGGCACAAAACCATTTTTTTGAGTGTATGGATGAAAACTGCTATGAATACTTTTAAATCAAAAATTTGATTTAAACAATAGGTCGTATTGTATTAGCCCTTCAGTTATAGCATAAAATATTATTTAAACCTATTGCTATTAACATTTTTACATAACATTTATTTATTTGATCTCACAATTCAGACTTTCTCGCAAATGCAAGTTTATATCTCCTAATTCGGACATTATGAGTTGATTTAACACAAAAATAGTGAGTTTTCTGCCACCAAATAGGCTTCGCCCTGTTTCGGATCTGTAAGACTACACTTTTAAAATAAAGGTGCTTTAAAAGGTTCTTCACAGCGATGTCATAGAAGAACCATTTTTGGTTCCACAAAGAACCATTCAGTCAAAGGTTCTTTAAAGAACCGTCTATATTTGTTACCTTTTTTTAATCTTGCGCCACAAAGAACCTTTTGTGAAACAGAAAGGTTCTTCAAATATTAAAGGTTTTATATGGAACCAATTAAATAAAAAAGGTTCTTCTATGACAATGTGAAGCACTTTTATTTTTTAGAGTGTATCCCACTGTCTAACATCAATTTCGTTGGGTGACAATCTCTTGAAATTAGCATAGAACATTTTAAAAATGACATCTAATCAATATAATCTTTTTTAAATCTAACTATTTTGTACCGTATCCATGTAATTCTCAATCCTTAACCCCTTAAGCTCTGGCCACGCCCTAGGACCCACCGGTGGGTCCGCAGGGGGGTCATTGTATTATTTTAAAAAAATCTATTAATTGTTAAGCACAAAACTAGACATATATGGTATTTTTTGAAAGCTTAGAACCTCTGCTTTCTTGCGAATCCAATGATATTTGCATTAATTTTACATAAAAAAAAAAAATACAGTCTAAATTTGTTATTGCGCAACCTCCCCCCCCCCTCGAGAAAATCAGACAAATAATGATGTTTCATATTTATGGCACACAAACTCACTAAAAATAGACAAGTCATATATCAAATGAAAGCTCTTACTCTCAGGAATATAAATATGTGCTTCACTTCACAGATTTTTCACATTACAGTAAAATATCGAAGAATAATTTCAAAAGAATCACGAAAACTGAAATGACTCCTGTGAACAAGCAAACTTTTGCATCATATTTCTGCACTAATAACTACATCTGTGCTCACATACTAGCCTAAAATCCTATATCAACTTTTAGCTTAGGTTGTTTTCTTCAAAATGAGACCATTTCTGTCAGTTTATTCCGAAGTATATGGGTAGGGCGCCCTTTGGTGTGTCTACTGCTTTCAGAAATTGAAAAAAAATTACTAATGCAAAAGCACAATCGGAGATTCTTATGCCTCCTTTCAGTCAAAGCTAAATAACTTTTGCTTGGAAGATGTTATCAACAAAATTCTTTTTTCTCGTGTTTCCTGCCACCTTGTGGAATCAAAAGAAACTTTCTGCTGGGAAATAGACCAAACAGGTCCTAAATTACAGACTTCTAAATATCAACTAAAATCTCTTCAGCTCTGGCCACTCCCTTGGACCCACCGACGGGTCCACGGGGGGGGGTCATCTTATAATTTTTTTAAAATCTATGAACTGTGAAGCACAAAACTAGACATATATGGTATTTTTTGAAAGCTTAGAACCTCTGCTTTCTTGCGAATCCCATGATATTTGCATTAATTTTACATAAAAAAAAAAAATACAGTCTAAATTCGTTATTGCGCAACCTCCCCCCCCCCTCGAGAAAATCAGACAAATAATGATGTTTCATATTTATGGCACACAAACTCACTAAAAATAGACAAGTCATATATCAAATGAAAGCTCTTACTCTCAGGAATATAAATATGTGCTTCACTTCACAGATTTTTCACATTACAGTAAAATATCGAAGAATAATTTCAAAAGAAACACAAAAACTGAAATGACTCCTGTGAACAAGCAAACTTTTGCATCATATTTCTGCACTGATAACTACATCTGTGTTCACATACTAGCCTAAAATCCTATATCAGCTTTTAGCTTAGGTTGTTTTCTTTAAAATGAGACCATTTCTGTCAGTTTATTCCGAAGTATATGGGTAGGGCGCCCTTTGGTGTGTCTACTGCTTTCAGAAATCAAAAATGAATAATGTAAAAGCACAATTGGAGATTCCTATGCCTCCTTTCAGTCAAAGCTAAATAACTTTTGCTTGGAAGATGTTATCAACAAAATTCTTTTTTCCTGTGTTTACTGCCACCTAGAGGAATCAAAAGAATCCTCCTAAAGGAACATAGACCTAACTGGTCCTTATTTACAGACTTCTAAATAACAACTAAATTAAAACAATAATAATTTTTCTTACTTTTTCTTTGTGTTTATGACAATATTGTAAAAATATGAAATCCAAAATATGCAATATTTTACCCATGTTTTAAAACACTGAATATTTCCTGTCAAATGAGACCATTTTTATCAATTTATTCCAAAGTATGTGGTTAGGGCGCTCTTTTAAGTTCAGGTGTGTCTACTGCATTCAGAAAAAAAAAAAAGAGAATTAAAGGAGACTCCAATGCCTCATTTCAGTCAAAGCTAAATAACTTTTGCTTGGAAGATGTTATCAACAAAATTCTTTTTTCCCGTGTTTACTGCCACCTAGTGGAATAAAATGAAACCTCTTGCAGGAACATAGACCAAACTTTTCCTAATTTACAGATATATACATAAAAAAAATAATAAAAAATATATATAAAAATCTGACTTTTTGACTGTGTTTATGACAATATTACAAACATATACAATACAAAATATGCAAAAATTTACTCATGTTTTAAAATTCAGAAAGTTTCCTGTCAAATGAGACCATTTTTATCAATTTATTCCAAAGTATGTGGTTAGGGCGCTCTCTTAAATTTTGGTGTGCCTAACTCTGAAAAAAATCCAAAATATGCTGCAGAGCTTAAGGGGTTAAAGGCTGTCTCTACCGGGTTTTCTGCAACCATGATGCACACGCATCCCTGTGTTTACAATTACAATTACGATTAAAGTGTTTACAAACCTATAATTGGTCTATATTCTTGTGGAAACTGTGATGAACTGCATTAATTCAAATGGCAGTGTATATTATTTAACATTACTAAGCCATTCATATAATCATTATTGATGTACTAAGGCATGACCTTTATTGTAACGCACATTTAAATTTTATTTAAAGGAGTAGTTCACTTTCAGAACAAAAATATACAGATAATGCATTCACCCCCTTCGTCATCCAAGATGTTCATGTCTTTCTTTCTTCAGTCATAAAGAAATTGTTTTTTGAGGAAAACATTTCAGGATTTCTCTCCATATAATGGACTTCTATGGTGCGCCCGAGTTTGAACTTCCAAAATGCAGTTTAAATGCAGCTTCAAATGACTCTAAACGATCCCAGCCGAGGAAGAAGGGTCTTATCTAGCGAAACGATTGGTTATAACTAAAAACATTTACAATTTATATACTTTTTAAGTACACACAAAGCTAGACAAGACAAGCATTTGAGGTTAAAAAGTATATAAACTGTAAAAAAAATTGTAAATAACTGATCGTTTTTCTAGATAAGACCCTTCTTTCCTCGGCTGTGATGGTTTAGAGCCATTTGAAGCTGCATTTTGGAAGTTCAAACTCGGGGGCACCATAGAAGTCCATTATATGGAGAGAAATCCTGAAATGTTTTCCTCAAAAAACATAATTTCCTTATGACCGAAGAAAGAAAGACATGGACATTTTGGATGACGAAGGGGGTGAATGCATTATCTGTATATTTTTGTTCTGAAAGTGAACTACTCCTTTAATACATTTGAATGTGTGAGCGACTATGGAAGTTTTTCACAAAGATGTGTTAAATATCAAAAACTGGCAACCCTCCTGCAGCAAAGACGGGAAACCTGTACATTTTATGCACTTTCTCACTCTATATTTGGTTTATCTGTATCTTTAGAAACAGAACTGAATTTTATCCTAACAGAATAAAAAATGAAAGACAGAAATAATAAAGAGAATGGCATAATGTTTGATGAGATTTCTTTCAGTCCACTAATCATCATACTGGCAGACACAAATATCTGCTCACTGCGGGAGACCGTTCCATTAATAACAGAGGCGTACATGCCTGCTCTCCTAGTTCATCACTCACTCTCCATGATTTATTTCTCTTTTCTCAGTCTCACACACTTCATTTTCATAGCAGCGCAAGACCTCTGCGTTCTGCTCGTCTGGGCTCACCTCATGCTTTCTGCTGTTTAAACTGTCAGTTGTGAATGTGCTTTTTTCTCTCCTCCTCTATTTTGCAATAGTCTGGTTGGTGTTTGGCAAAAGTGCCTCATTGTACACACACACACACACACTGTAAGACTATACCGTTTAAGACTGGTTTGCCCTACTGAGCCAAACCACTGAATTATTAAGAACGAAACTGGCTCCCCAAGATCCAGTGGAAAATAGACACTTCTGGAAAACAGCACACATGCATAAAAGAGTTCAGGTAATCAGAATTCACTCTTTAAAATTAATACGCACTGAGGACAGTTGTACCCAATAAAGTTTTATTAGTATTTTGTTGCTTTTATGGTGGCGGTATGTCCTGGTGGTTAAAGATCTGGATGTAGGTTCGAACCACACAATGGTGGATTGAAAAATAATCATTATTGTGCTCTGGAAACTTCAAATAGCTCTATTATGACTATAGATCAAAGCATTAACTAGTTATGAATGGATACGTTTCTAAATATGATTAAAATATAAAAATAAATGTGACCCTGGACCACAAAAAGTCTTAAGTAGCATGGGGATGTATGTGGCAATAGCCAAAACTACATTAAATTATCGATTTTATGCCCAAAATCATTAGGATATTAAGTAAAGATCATGTTCTATGAAGATATTTTGTAAATTTCCCACCATATATATATTTAAAAAATGAATTTTGATTAGTAATATGCATTGCTAAGAACTTAATTTGGACAACTTTAAAGGTGATTTTCTCAGCATTTTTGTGCACCCTCAGATTCCAGATTTTCAAATAGTTGTATCTCGGCCTATCCTATCTTGTCCTGTCCTAACAAAACATCATCCATCAATGGAAAGCTTATTTATTCAGCTTTCAGATGATGTATAAATCTCAGTTTAAAAAAAAAAGATTTTGGTCTGGTTTTGTGGTCCAGCATCACAAATAGAAAAAAATCTATAATCCTGATACTCATTAACTGCGACAAAATGGATTCATAAATCATCTGTATCAATGTCAGCTCAAAATTAATGCCAAATAGTTTTATTGTCTGGTTGATCATCCCAGATTCTGGCTTGCAAATCTCAAGTCTTTTAAATCAGATCATCAGTACTTTGTACTGTACAGTGATAATCCATAATCAGCGTTAGTATCCTTTAGCACAGTTCCTGAGAAAACACAGGACGTAACATCTAAGTCGGCAATTATAAATCAATAAGGTTGATAGCTGTAAAATTTTGGTCATGGTCAACAACATGATTTTATATCTTTTTAATGATTTTATTGCTATTTTATTGCTTTTTATATTCCAGAATGTTGTATATAGTCAAGTAGTTTAACTTTTTCACAAAGTATATTCATATATACACAACCAGTCAAAAGATTTTTAATGTTTTTTAAAGAAGTCTCCTCTGCTCACCAAGCCTGCATTTATTTGATCCAAAATACAGAAAAAGCAGTTCAGCTTTGAAATATTTTTGCTATTTAAAATAGCTGCTTTCTATTTGAATATAATTTAATAATAATAATTTGTTCCTTTGATTAAAGCTATATTTTGAGCATCATTACACCAGCCTTCTGTGTCACGTGATCCTTCAGAAATCATTCTAATATGCTGGATTGCTGTTCAAGAAGCATTTATTATTATTATTATTATTATTATTATTATTATTATTATTATTATTATTATCAATATTTAAAACTGTTGAGTACATTTTTTTCAGGATTCTTTGATGAATAGAAAGATCCAAAGATCAGCATTTATCTGAAATAAAAAGCTTTTGAAACATTATACACTGTAACATTCAAAAGCAGTAGTCAGTATAATTTAATAATAATTATTATAATTTAGTATATTTTTTTTATTTAGCAAGGATGCTTTAAATTAATTATGATGATAAAGACATTTATAATGTTACAAAAGATTTCTATTTCCGATAAACGCTGTTCTTCTAAATTTTCTATTTATCAAAGAAACCTGAAAAAATTCTACTCAGCTGTTTTCAACATAATAATAATAATAATAATAAATGTTTTTTGAGCAGCAAATCAGAATATTAGAATGATTCCTGAAGGATTATGTGACGAGTAATGATGCTAAAAATTCAGCTTTGAAATCACAGGCATAAATTACATTTAAAAATGTATTCAAATAGAAAACTGTTATTTGAAATTATTTTAAATATACTGTTATTGCTATACGTTGGATCAAATAAATACAGGCTTGGTGAGCAGAAGAAGCTTCTTTAAAAAACATTAAAAAACATACTGTTCAAAAACTTTTAACTGGTAGTGTAATATGTAATCATTATATTAAATAAAATGCATTTTTAATAATTGTATTTTGAATCATTAATAATATTGTTATTAAATAATTAATTATTTTATTTTTAATAATTATTTTATTGAATTGTTTTTAAAAATTACAATAAATATTTTACATTGTTACAAAATATTTCTATTTCAAATAGAATTAGATAGATTCTTAAAACTGTCTATTCACTAAAGAATCCTGAAAAAAACATCAGGGAATCATTATATTAGAATGATTTCTAAAGGATCATGTGACACTAAAGACTGAGTAATGATGCTGAAAATTCAGCTTTGATCACAGGAGTAAATTACATTTTAATATTCAAATAGAAAACAGTTAAATTGTAATATCACCTCACAACATTACTGTTTTTACTGTATGTTTTAGCAAATAAATGCAGCCTTGGTGAGAATCTTAGTGACTTCTTTCAAAAACATAAAAATCTTACAGATTCCAAACTTTTGAACAGTGGTGTATATTATATAAAATAAACAAATAAATCACAAAATCAAAGCTTTATGGTGATTTTTGTATTATTTATTTATTTTTTACTTAGCCTATGGAAAAGAGTGACTAAGCAGTCTTCAAAATTCACCTGTCCATAGTAGAAAGAAAGTTTGGGTTTGGAACATAGGTGATTTGAAATAGTAAATGATGTCAGAATTTTAATGTTTGAGTGTTCTGTCCCTTTAAGAATAAACACTTTAAGGACTTTGTGAAATCTCAAGGGCCAGTAGTTTGAAACCCCTGCTCTAAATCTTACACTTTCTTGACAGATCTCAGAATAGGCCATGTTTCTCAATCCAAGTCCTCTGCCTTCCTCAGTTTATTTGTCAATGATCTGTTTTTAAAGAATTTCTCAAGTCTAAAGTCATGTTTTCACTGAGTCACTGCTGTCCTCCTGTAGTTGGCCATGTATGGCCAGACACGCATAAGCAGTGGCTCGTCAAAAAACAGCGGGGCGGGAGTGCAGGGAGGACAGACTGAAATGAGAGGAGGAACGTCAAGAGGTGGATGTGGTTTAGTCTTTGAATTCGCCAGTCTTTAACCCCGTGCTGTGAAATATCACCTTATGGCCACAAAAGGCTGACTGCCTATTCAAACGCTCTTTAGTGAAGGCAGCCAAAAGTGAGCCGGGCCTCTGCACACAGTCTGTACGTCACCATAGCAACCCTTGTCAACCAGGAAGTCCTGTAGTGGTGGAGCAGAGGAGAGAGAGAGAGAGAGTAAGTGAGTGAGAGTGCATGTGTGTGTCAGTATGTGAGACGGACTTAACAGAGGTGAAGCAGACGGGAGCATAAACCAGTGAGAGAGAGAAAGAACTGACTGAAAGCAGACAGAGGGAAAGAGAAGAAAAGTACATAAAGAGCAGGTTGGACCTGAAAGGTTATTTTACACAAAGCAGACCAAGCAGCACTTTGGGAATTGTGTGTGCCGTCCTGGGAAATCTGTGCGTGGCTGCGCTGTCACACACTTACACACCCACACGAACCGGTGAGTTCATTTCTCTTCCATCTGACAGCCTGCTGTAAGACTGTAAAACAGTCAAATGATCACGTAAAGTGACTCATTTATTCATCCAGTTATTCTGTTTGGCAGGGTTGTGCTAAAGCGGTAGTCCACTTTACGTCTGAAGTTGATTCTTAAGTCTCTTTGAAGGATTAAGGGTCTTTGCTAGGATTTGGGAAGTTTTCAAAGCAGAGGGAAAGAGCATAAATGCTGCAGAAAAGCCAAAGTCTGGAGTGCTGTTCTGCTTTCATATCTCTATGCATGTTTAATTTGGTTTTGAGTGGCTGGATTTCATTGAGACAGCAGTTGTTTTCTTGTTTAAGAGTGGTGTGATTTGTTTGATATTTGATTTTTATAGTCTGACCTCAAATTCATTTTGTTCTGTACAGAGGGTGTTACTTTATGATTTAAGATCCACAGGACAAAAACAAATATTTTAAATATGAATCATGATTTATGGTTTAATTGTACTTTTTAGATGTACAAAATTAAAAAAAAGTGTTTCATGCAATTAAAATTATGATTTAAAGAAGTCATTATTCATTTTTGAGGCGTTTTTTTAAGTGATGGTGGATAAGGATGCATCAATAAGAAATTGCTAAAAGGGGCGTTGTAATATAAAAAAAAGGGGTTATGTAATATACACCGCTATTCAAAAGTTTTGGATCAGTTAGACTTTAAAGAAGTCTCTTGTGCTCATCATGGCTGCATTTATATGATCAAAACTACAAAAAAACAGTAATATTGTGAAATGTTATTACAATATAAAAAAATGCTTTCTATTTTAATATACTTTAAAATAGAATTTATTTCTGTGATGCAAAGCTGAATTTTCAGCATCATTACTCCAGTCTTCAGTGTCATATGATCCTTCAGAAATCATACTAATATGTTGATTTATTATCAATGTTGGAAACAGTTGTGCTGCTTAATATATATATTTTTTTGGAATCTGTGATATTTTTAGGATTCTTTGATGAATTAAAATGTTTAAAACAACAGCAATTATTCAAAAAATAAATATTTTCTAACAATATAAGTCTTTGCTATCGCTTTTTATCAATTTATCACATCCTTGCTTAATAAAATTATTAATTTCCTTCATTTATAATTTACTGACCCCAAACTTTTGAGTGGTAGTGTATATTGTTAGAAAAGATTTCTGTTTTGAATAAATGCTGTTCTTTTGAACTTTTTCATTAATCAAAGAATCCTGGCAAAAAGTATCACAGGTGCAAAAAAAATATTAAGCAATACAAATGTTTCCAACATTGATAATAAATCAGCATATTAGAATTATTTCTGAAGGAGCATGTGACACTGAAGACGAGTAATGATGCTGAAAATCAGCTTTGATCACAGGAATAAATTAGATTTTAATGTACATTAAAATAGAAAAATGTTATTTTACATCGTAATAATATTTCACAATATTACTTTTTTCTTTTTTCAAATAAATGCAGCCTTGATGAGCATAAGAAATCATTTAATTACTGAAAAATAAAGTAATAAATAAACTAAATTTAGACATTACATTCTTATAATTATTAAATCTGGATTGTCATTCTTAGATATGCTGACAATTACATTTAACAGTGGTTTTAAATTATTAGTGTTTTAAAAATTAAACTTAAAGTGGCATGAAATGGAAATTCTGTATTTTCTAAATACATCATATTGTGAAAGATTCATCCTTGCATGTTTAGATTTTTAATTTTAAATCAGAATGTCATAACTGGATCTTCTGGTGTAACCACAGACTTTTCTTCTTTATTCATTTAGTCAGAATAAACCACACTTTTTCTTACAATTGACTGCATTCATATCTCCATTTAATCAGCATCCGACGCATAGAATCCACGCCCTACATTTTTTGTATTTTCTGATTATCTGCTACACTTAACAATATGGAACAAAAGGTTTGTCTACTTTTGTTAAATTGCAAATTTAAGTGAGCATTAGGTGATGTCAAAGGTAATCTTACAGTAAAAATAAGAAATTAACATGAACAATTAAATATCCAATATCAGCCAATATCGATTAATTTAAAAAATCGCACATAACTGAGATATTGTGGTGCCAGTATTCTTTGTATCCCTTAGATATATGCAATAGGATATGATATCAAGATATCAAGCTAATATTAAAACTGAAATATGTATGAAATGGTAAGAGGTCAGACTGCTCGCATATTCATGCCAAGTTCTGTCATGAAACTCTACATAGTGCAGGATGATGGGTTGTTGAAGGATTAGTTCACTTCCAATATAAATATTTCCTGATAATTTACTCACCCCCATGCCATCCAAGATGTTCATGTTTTACTTTCTTCAGTCAAAAATAAATTAAGGTTTTTGAGGAAAACATTCCAGGATTTTTCTCCATATAGTGGACTTCAATGGGAACCAACAGGTTGAAGGTTCAAATTGCAGTTTCAGTGCAGCTTTAAAGGGCTCTACACGATCCCGGCTGTCATTTATATACTTTTTAACCTCAAATGCTCATGTTGCACTAGCTCGACCTCACGCATTACGTGATCATGCACACATGGCGTAAGCGGAAGTACCAACCCAGTGTTTACAAAGCAAACCTGCAAAGACAGTCAAACGCTCTTTACAAAAAAAGTAAACAACGATGCTAGACAATGTTAAAGTTGGAGGAGAAAATTAGATGGAGTTTTTCGCCCTACCCTACCTTTTTTTAACCGAAATACCCAGACGAAGAACTAACCGTGCATTACTTCCAACGTGATTATGCAGTGCGTAAAGATGCGCATCGCAGAGCATTTATGTTTAAAAGTATATACGGTTTTATTTTTTTAGAAAATGGCTTATCGTTTCACTTGGTGATCACTCGGCTGAGATCATGTAGAGCCCTTTGAAGCTGCATTAAAACTGCAATTTAGACCTTCAAATCGTTGATTCCCACTGAAGTCCACTATATGGAGAAAAATCCTCCAAGGATTTCCTCGAAAACTTTAATTTCTTTTCAACTGATGAAAGAAACACGTGAACATCCTGGATGACATGGGGTGACTAAATTATCAGGAATTTTTTATTCTGGAAGTGAACTAATCCTTTAATGCAAACTGATGATATTCACATCGTTAAATTACTTGGCACAAGCTGATTGGTTCATGGTGCATTTAAATGGTTGGTTAGCATTCACTAGAGCATTTCACAGTGCGCTTTCAGAGTTCCTTTGAAACCCTCCACCTCTCCAGCTCCACCTGTATAGATTTGCTACGGGTTATTATATACTTGTGCAGTAGCAGCATGTCTTAAATACTCACAGCAGCTTATTGGAGTATATATTGGCAGTAGCGAGTACCTGTACTTGCTTTGCATTAACATTGTCATATCCATTACCACAGAGAGTTGTCATTATAGGACTATAGTTTATGCTATAGTTAGGGTTAGAGGTTTGGCTTTTCCCAGAGTGCTCCTCTAGTCAATGACTGACAGCTTAATCTCATTGACTATGACCTGCATTTCTACATGTCTGTCTGGGTGTTTTCCACCGTTGTAAGGCAAATGAGAGCGGACTTCAGTGTCAGCTCCAATAGTGTGTGTTCCAGTGACAAAAGCATGGGGTGAGTCAGTGTGTGACAGACCAAAGGCTCTCCTGTCAGGTCCATCAGAAAGCCCTCAGCAGCACACACTGATCTCTCTGAGAATATTCTCACATGCTACGTGTGTGCGTGAGTGTGTGGACGAGTGCTTTAGGACCATTACATAAGCATGACATATTATGGGGGCCCTCATGGTATGGGGCATTTCCCAGGCTCTGATCTACAGTACATATACATAAGGGTACAAAAAAGGTAATTGTCTTTATACCGAGACGTCTTGCTGATTGAAATCGTCTTCAACAGGTTCACACAGGTGTTTCGTGGCCTCCACACTTTGTATAATGTTGTTGATTTTGGATGGTCTGTGTAGAGGAGTCCATTTTGGCTCATGGCTATCAAATTGTTTGTGGGATTCATCTCCTGCTGTGTCGAGCGATGGACGACCATACATGGTGATCAGATGGACCTGCTGCTGATTAATGTGTGTATCATGTAATAACGGGAGATTGTAAACAGACGCACGGCAGAGCCTTGTATGGCATCCGCTCACATTTATCAAAAGGTCGAGTGCAACAGACCTGTGAAAGAGAGAGATGAGAGAAGCAAGCAGTGAAACAGATGAGATGGATTTTGAAGGACTTAATGGACTTTGCTTTGTTCTGCTGTTTTTGTTGTTTTTTAATTTAAAACACTTTCTCTTATTACACTATTACGTACATGCAGAGACAACTATAAGTGTGCCTTTAGTCAGATGATTCCCTTGAAATGGGTAACGCCTTTGATGTCCAGGTGTTTTCCTCCATCTGTGGCGTGGGTTGTCTTAGTTTGTTTCAGCAGAGACTGTTTGTTTGGACATATGTGACCCTGGACCACAAAACCAGTCTTAAGTCGCTGGGGTATATTTGTAGCAATAGCCAAAAATACATTGTATGGGTCAAAATGATTGATTTTGATTAGGAAATTAAGTAAAGATCATGTTCCATGAAGATTTTTTTGCAAAATTCCTACTGTAAATATATCAAAATGTAATTTTTGATTAGTAATATGCATAGTTAAGAACCTAATTTGGACAACTTTAAAGGTGATTTTCTCAGTATTTAGATTTTTTGCACCCTCAGATTCCAGATTTTCAAATAGTTGTATCTCGGCCAAATATTGTCATAACCTAGCAAACCATATATCAATAGAAAGCTTATTTATTGAGCTTTCATATGATGTATACATCTCAGTTTTGTAAAATTTAACTTTATGACTGGTTTTGTGGTCCAGGGTCACATATCTGTATTTTCTAAACATTGGTGTTTGTTTGAGCATCTGACCTGCCTCGCACAGCAACAGCTCGACCAATGGAGTGAGTTTGGGGGCGGAGCTACTTGTGTGTTCAACCAATAGCAGATGGGGGAGAGTTCAGAAAACATGCTCGAAAACAATCATTATTTTTGTAATAGTTTCAATAGTTTTTTCTCTTAATTTTGAAGGATTTATTTGATGTTTGTGTTGTTTTGTAGCTTTTATTATTATTATCTTTAAAATACTTTCTTTTATTCCACTGTAACATACAGAGATAACTATAAAAACTCAATTTGTTGGATAATTCCCCTGAAAAGTGTAACTCATGCAATCTTTCCCACAATATCGGCTCAGCGTTTGATGTCCAGGTGTTTGTCCTCCATCTGTGGCTTGGGCTGTTTCAGTTTGTTTTTCGAGAAAATGTTTGTTTGGACTTTTCTGTATTTTCAAAGCATTGCAAAAAAACCCTGAGGTCCTATTTCAGTTTGACGTAAACGCCAGCAAATGTGTACAGCTGAATGCATAGTCTTTCAAACTATACCTTTAATTTTAAAGCGTATTTGAACAGATTTGGTCGATGTAAGGGATTTTGAAGGACTTATTGGATGTTTGCTTTGTTCTGTAGCTTTTGTTATTTTTAATTTTAAAATACCTTCTTTTATTCTACTAACATGGATAATTCCCCTGAATAGAGTAACTATGAAATTTTTCTCACAATATCGCCTCAGCGTTTGATGTCCAGGTGTTTTCCTCCATCTGTGGTGTGGGTTGTCTCAGTTTGTTTCAGCAGGGACTGTATGTTTTGGACATTACTGCGTCATCTAAACATTGCTGTTTGGTTGAGCTTCCAACCAGCTTTGCACAGCAACAGCTCGACCAATGGAGTGAGTTTGGGGGTGGGGCTACTTCTTTTTCAACCAATGGCAGAAGGGGAGAGTGTTTAGGAAACCTGATTGACAACAATCAATTTTTAAAACTATGTTTTACACAGAATCGAGTCGTCTCCACTTTTGATTATTTGTCTATGTAATTTTGTCTCTGTTTTTAAAGCCCGATGTATAGGTCCTGCTTCAGTTTTAATGCAGATGCCAGCAAATATGTACAGCTGAATGTAGTTTGTGTTATTTAAAAAAAATTATTGTCTTATAACATGCAGAGAAAACTATAAGAACTATATTTCTTATAATATCGTCTTAGAGTTTGATGTCCAGGAGAGATGACGTCCAGGTGTTCATCCTCCATCTGTGGCTTGGGTTGTCTCAGTTTGTTTCAGCAGAGACTGTTTGTTTGGACATTTCTGTGTCATCTAAACATTGTTTGTTTGAGCATCCAACCAGCCTAGCAACAGCTCGACCAATGGAGTGAGTTTGGGGTGGAGCTACCTGCTTGTTCAACCAATAGCAGATGGGGGGAGTGTTCAGGAAACCTGTTTGAAAAGAATCATTATTTTTGTAATTAAGGCCCCGTTTACACTGCAGGTCTTGATCCCCAATTCTGATTTGATGCCAATGTCCGATTTTTTGGGCTGTCCGTTTACACGTTCTTTCAGTTGTGACCTATATCCGATTCATGCGTTTACACTTGCCATACCATCTTAAACATCGCGCATGCATTGTTAACGTTTACCTCCTTCACTCCTCCTGAGAATAATACGTGATCAGTGCTGATCAAACGAGTCATAATTAACACATTTTTAAAAATATGATGCGTGATTTGTTGGACTACGCTACACCCGTTTGAAGTCGATAGAGTCAGCAAAGTTGATTATGAGAAAGATTAAAGTTTTCCTCCAGCTCTTTTCCTATTAATAATTACTATATTAATACTCACAATACAGCTATTTTTTATTTTATATTTGCTATTTTAAATGAGAACAGATACAAAAACAGTATAACAAATAGCCTAGAAAGAAAGTAAGAAAGCATTACCTTTATCATTTTACAAAAGCATTCATGTGCGAAAAACAAATACTCATGTGTTTATTAGAAATAAATTGCAAAAGCAGTTTAAAGAAGTGCAGCGTACGATTCTCTCTTTTCTTTTATGGTTAGATTAACATTAATGAGACCGACTACTGTACAGATATACTGTAATGCACGAATCTGGTGTATAGTGGAGGGGCTTTGCGTATACCCACCTAAATCCTCTCTGATGCGCATCATGTCCTGCATTAGCCAAAATCATGACAGTCCACCAGATCCGGTCATATGTGAATACATGTAAATATTCGCTAAAAACATACAATAAAAACAGTGATGATGCAGTCAGGACCGTGGCGCTGGCTTGCTTTGAAATATATTTGATGATTGCGCTTGATGCGCATGCGCCCGCTCCGTCTCCCACACCCCATCATAATAACGAAAACAATACCTTACAAATAAAAAGAAGCGAATTTTCTTAAACCAGTGAACCCATGTAAACTTTTAAATGGGGGCATACCCACTTCTACAGGCACCACTGCACAACTGAGTATAATGTTACACATAATGTTACATGTTACACATATGTTTTTCCCAAACAGTTCCCCAAAGCGTTCACTTAAGAAACAGATTATGTTTGCATGAATAATGGAATGTAATTCTGTGTATTATGTGTATTTATTGGGTTTGCGCGCCGTCAGAAGCGCGTTATGCGCACACTTTGGATGACAGTCAGCGCGAGAAGCGAGCAGAGAAAAGGTAATCCTCTGAGTAATTGTACAAACAAAGAAACTTTTAAATATTTAATCACTATTTGGAGCATTTGGGATCGCTAGACGGGGGCTTATTAAACTCATTTTTGTAAAAACCTCAACCGACATTTTTCACTTTTTCACGATTTTGCCTGTACCTAAAAATATCCTGTGTGTTTTTACACTCATTTTGCCAGCAAGGGTAACATAAGACGTCAAAACCACGGAGAATGACCAAATTGTAGCAATTTTAATGACGCACAGAACGCAATGCCTCAGAAGATCCGATCTGCCTGTTTACATTACAGTCGCATTGGCACATATCTGATTTAGATCCGATTTATTTCCACATATGAATGAGGCCTGAAACCGATCTCGAAATATCCGAATGCATGCGTTTTTTACCTGTTTACACTGTCATAGAACAGATCCGATCTGTGTCACATATGAGCAAAAAATCGGAATTGGGTCGCATTTAACTGACAGTGTAAACGGGGCCTAAGTTTCACATAGAAATGACACTTCTGTGATGTAATTATTTGTCTTCATAATTTTCTGTCTGTATTTCTAAAGCATAAAGACGTTAATGCCAGAAGATGCGTACATGAATGTTTAGCCTTTCAAACTATACTTTTAATTTGATAGCATATGTGAAGACAATTGGTCAATGTAGGGGATTTTGAAGGACTTATTGCGTTTGCTTTGTTCAGTAGTTTTTCATTTTAAAATACTTTCTTTTATTTAACCAGTGACAACAATAAGAACACTATTTGTTGCATAATTCCCCTGAAAAGTGTAACTTATGAAATCTTTCTCACAATATTGCCTCAGTGTTTGATGTCCAGGTGTTTGTCCTCCATATGTGGGTTTTCTCAGCAGAGAGTGTTTGTTTGTACGTGTTTGTGTCATCTAAACATTGTTGTTTGTTTGAGCATCCAACCAGCCTGGCATAGCAACAGTTCGACCAATGGGATGCATTATGGATGGGGCAACATGTTTGTTCAACCAATGGCAGAAGGAGGGAATGTTCAGTAAAACCTATTTGAAAACAATCATTATTTTTCAAATATATTTCGCACAGAACCTCAGTAGGTTGCTGTTGTTCTGTCTCATCTGTTTCTTTTTGGAGTGTAAAACAAGAAGCTGGGCCAGTGTTGCCCCTTGTAGACAAACTAATCAGTGCAAAAAAAAGCTCAAGGCATACTTGCGAGCTGAGTGTTCAGAGTATGCATGGTTAGAAAAATTAGACAATTGGGAACAAAGTTTTGGCTGGGATGTGTACGCTTTGACCTAAATGGTGGTTGATGTCACACAGCGTGCCATTGTTTTTACCCAAGATCTCACTGGGATCATATCGCCCAGTCAGACAAGCAAAAAATGGAAAAAAGGACTGTAAAATCCATACAGTGTGGCCCTCGAGTAAGTGATATGATCTCGACATGATGTCAAATCTTTTGGCTCAATCTTACCTCATACTATGCTTTGTCTATCTGCTCGCTTTTATCTCTTAAACACACACACACACACACACACACACACACACAGTTGGGTTTACATGTTTTATGGGGACATTCCATTGGCGTAATGGTTTTTATACTGTACAAACCATACTTTCTATGGCCCTACACCTACCCTACACCTAAACCTAGCCCTCACAGGAGATTGTGCACACTTTTACTTCATCAAAAAAACTCATTGTGCATGATTTATAAGCCTGTTTCCTCATGGGGACCTAAGAAATGTCCCCACAAGGTCAAAATCTACTGGTATTCCTATCCTTCTGGGGACATTTGGTCCCCATAACGTGATGAATATCAGGTACACACACACACACACACACACACACACACACACGCACGCACATAACATCTGTATGTTTTAACAGCACACAGAAAGAAAAGCTCTCATAGCCGTTCACCTTCATTTGATAAACAAAGTGGCAAAAGATTGTGACTCATTCAGATGTTATCAGACAATGGAGAGGACTTCTCATCAATACACAATATTCCAATTTGCATTCATGACATAGTATGAAATACATAATTCATATGTAATTCAATGAAATACATTGTTCAATTAGTCACCAAAACTACTAAAGTGTATGCATTTTATTTACAGTTTTTTACAGACGCTAGGACACATTTCTCAATACTTAGGTCACTTTTGCAAAACTCTTCACACAGTGAGCACAACAGAAGTCTATGTGGGCTAAACTGAGGATCAATTATCATTGTTTTGGCACAAAATGCATTCAATGACTACATCTCTCAAATTTCTTGAATTCTTTTCTCACTCAGACACAACAACTGCCAAAAATCTTTGTACGTACGGGACATTTTGCACGTGCTTACATACTGTTTTCAAAACTGTTAAACTTATGTTCGAAACAATAACATAATGCAAAACTGAATAAGACAGCAAAATTCAACAGCAATATTTTATTGAAACATATTTCAAATCTAAAAATGCTAGTAGATTAGCATTACTATTGTATCTGTATCAGTGGATGGTGTGTATTTTGGAATTACTGTGCAAAAAAATAAAAATAAATAAACAACATAAAATATTGATGAATTCTGCATCATGTCTGATTCATTCCAGTAACATATATTGCAGTTATAAACAATATATATTGCCATTATAAACAGAGATGTGTCCTTGTTTTACACAAGAAAACACTGTGTAATGCTACATGTTGTTAGTGTTTTTTAGCTCATTGTTTTGTGGGTGACAAAGTGTGTTTGTCGGCTGTCAACCTTTGCTGGTGTTCTGGAAGAATGAGTTTATTTGAGACCTGAATAAAGTGTTTTAGTAGTTGTAGTGAATTTTGAATGTGAAATGAACTGCTTTGCCAAGCTGAAAGTCGGTTAGGAGAATTGTGAGAAGAGTTTTGCAAAAGTGACCTAGGTATTGAGAAATGTGTCCTAGCGTCTGTAAAAAACTGTAATTGCATATAAAATTCCAAACAAAATATCATCTGCAAATGATTTTTTAACCTTCTGTACTGGTGTTTGATAGATGTTTAAGTTAGTCTTAAGTGTCCTAGTTTTTGGGGCCACTGAATATGTGGACAAAATACTAATTATATAACAGATGTGAATCTAGTGTAAACATACCCTGAATATAGAGGCACTGTTAATTACTCGTCTTAAAAGTATACCATATAGTGTATCTGCTGATATATTTATATAAACTACATGATGGAATGGTCAACTGCTCCGCTCCAGAGCAATAAACAAACCAGCCCACTCTCAAGACATTTTCCAAATGCCTTTGTGAAAATGAATGGAAATGCAGGATAGAGTTCATTTGATCACTCACTGGGGAACAGTGTGTATGCGCTCTCATTGGACACTTGAGAATCACCAATATGGTCAAAAATGTCCTTAGTCTGAGACAGTTTTTAGCAAAGGTCTACACATGGTTTTAATGACTCACGGTTATTCAGCGAGTCTGTTAATGATTGAACAGACACTTTTAAAGACTCCAAAGTAGTTATAAATGTCTGTATATTCACTTTGGTGTCTTTCCCATTAGAACAAAAAAGAATGGACAATGTTTGGCTATAGTCACCAACACTTTTGAGTTTTGAGGTGAAAATATGACCAAAGAGAGAATATGATTTCAGGAATCTTATAGTCACAACAGTTAATTCATAAATTAAATCTATGTTTAAGCATTTTTAGTGTGCATTGGTACGTCATTTGATTCACTGAAGGGTTTTCTCACAACAAAAAATGAGTTTGCTATTGTTATAAAGGTCAAATGGCCAAATTTAACAAGTGTTTGTCTCTGGATTTTGACACAGGAACAATGAAATCTTGTCAGTATACAGTTCTATCTTTGGCATAGCTGTTGTGGCCATTGATAAAAGCTCTGTGCGTAGTTAAACTCAACCTGAAAAGCAGAATCGTTTAGCCTCAAACTGACCTGTGCCTCTTTTGACCTTTGATCTTTGGACAATGATGTCATGATCCATCTGCTGTCAACATGACAAATGAATCATTCCACTCCTTCACTGATAATAATGCCAAACAGCTTGCATGTTCAGCATGCTTCAATGCAAAAAAAAAAAAAAAATCATTTTCAGCAGTATTTTCCCAGTAAAAAATTAGAATTTTCATGTATTTAAAAAAGAATATACTTATAGTGCAAACTATATGTAATGTTTACTTTAGTGCTTGTTCATTTGTGACCCTGAACCACAAAACCAGTCCAAAGGGTCATTAAAAAAAAAAATTGAGAATAAATAAGCTTTCCATTGATGTATATGGTTTGATAGGATAGGACAATATTTGGCTATTTGAAGCTATTTGAAAATCTGGAATCAGAGGGTGCAAAAAAATTTAAATATTGAGAAAATCGCCTTTAAAGTTGTTCTTAGAAATGCATAATACTAATCAAAAATTAAGTTTTTATATATTTATGGTATGAAATTTACAAAATATCTTTATAGAACATCATCTTTACTTAATATCCTAATGATTTTTGGCATAAAAGAAAAATCGATCATTTTTACCCATACAATGTATTGTTGGCTATTGCTACAAATATACCCATGCTACCTATGACTAGTTTTATGGACCAGGGTCACATTTATAATTTTCAAATAGCATGTTAATAAACTCATCATATCAAATAACACACTACAGTTAAAATCATTGACGTATTCTCTGGTTCTGAAACAAGTAGCTTTAAGCATGCAGGCCTTGGTCACTATAAACAAATTAGCGATTGTCTTTATCTTATCAAATGCAATCATGTGTACGTGTTCATATGTGTGCTAAAACAAGCTGTCACTTCAAAGCTGTCATGCTAATACAAACTCACTTTACAGCTGTCACGAGCACCCTTGCGCTGGCAGTCATTATCTTTGAGGAATAATGTGTCTTCTACAGTATATCCAGTTCACACTCATCAAAATCTCATAATGTCTTTATAACAGATAAATTGGGGTGTTTAAACACTTAGAGTTAAAACTTGCCAACTTGTGACCAAAGAGCATCTATAAAAACTTATCATACCCGGCATAAAACATGTGACTCAGTATTATGTAAGAGCAGTTCAATTTGTTTGAATTGTAGTGCACTCCTTCCCGCCTGAAGTCACTGGATCTGCTGAGTGGATGGGTGGATCTCATCACTAATGTTCCACAAGTCAATCATTTATTACAGAGACTCAGACTATGTAATTGGTGATGTTGCCCTGAAGGAATTAGTTCAAGCAGAGATGTCATCATTTACTCATTCTCATGTTGTTCCAAACCTACAGTGTATTGGTTTTTCTGTGAAACATAAAAGGGAAATGTACTTCAGCATGCAGTTACAGCAGGGTCAGAAATTAACTTTTCCACAAAGGGGCAATATTTGCCCTCTAGAATAGATTTCCAGGGGCATTTCTACATTTTTATGATCACCTTAATATTCTAAAAACCATATGTCAATGTCAAAGTCAAATACTTAAATTTACCCAATTACTTTAATCAATATTTAAACTGTTGTCAATAACAATAGATTGTATAAAAAAAACTGGAGCTTATAGGGCTGCAATATTATGATAATAATATTATTATGATTACACAGATGATATTGTGATTCTGGCTTCATAGACAAACATGTCGGTCCATGATGTTAGCCAAGTCTACCACAAGTTATGCAGAAACTCACGTTATAATTATGGAAGCTACGAAATTAATCTTATGTATGTACATTATGTATGCACTGTGTTGTTTATGATTTGCTGGTGTGCACACTCAGAAACAGCTTAATGGTTTTTCCGATTGGCGCATTGTCAGTGATGGCTAATCTAATCACCTCTGGTTGGCCAGTGCATTCCTAAATTCAACAGAAATGCGTTTGATTGGTTGTAAGACTCAACGCTGCACAAAACAGGAAATGCAATTTCACGAATTGACACTTTTCATTCATTTTCACATTTCATTTTAATCGTGACAGCCGTAGTACATTGTTTAATTGTGCAGGGGCATTTTTTGCCCCTTTGTCTTTGATTTATGGGGTGTTTTTTGTTCAGTTTTTTGCCTCTCGTTTATTTCTGTCGCTGAGTAACAATTAATGGAGACTAAAGTATTTAAGTTTCCAAAACAACCCAAAAGCATCATAAACGTGGTCATTATAACTAATCTTGCCATCAGAATTCTTAACTTTCAAAGATCAAAGAGCATTCCATCAGTAAACCTTATATATAGTGCAAAAGCCATATCAACTACTTTTATAGATTTTTTACCATTTTGGAGCTTGACGGCCCTGTTCACATTCACTTTTATTATATTGAAAAAAGTGACCAGGATTCATCAAAAAGTCACTTTTTGTGTTTCACAGAAGAAAGAAAATCATATGGTTTGGAACGGCATGTGGGTGATTGAATGATGACATAACTTTCGTTTTCTGTGTGAACTATCCCTATAAAGTTTCCTGTGGAAAACATGATGTCACTTTAATAAAAGTCTTGGATTCCTACAGAGTTTGAGCATGTGGATAGTTTTCAATGCTATTTAAAAAGATTATAAAAGAAAGGCCATAAAAGAAAGACGTAATACTGTGATTGTGGTTGTTAAATTGTTATCTCTAAAATAAAACCACCTAAAGGCGGATGGATGGATCAGTGGACGTGACACAGAAAATATTTCAGCGATGATGTCCTTGGGAGTGTGCACTGGAAAAAATAAAAATGTTAACAAATATTAATATGGCTAAACCAACCTAAATGCGTTAATTTATCCCAACAAAACTACATTTTATGGGTAGAAATAACTCTTTAAATGAGAAGTTCACTTACATTTCCTGATCATTTTCTCACCCCCATGTCATCCAAGATGTTCATGTCTTTATTTCTTCAGTGGAAAAAAAGGTAAGGTTTTTGAGGAAAACATTCCAGGATTTTTTTCCATATAGTCGACTTCAATAGGGATCAACTGGTTAAAAGTCCGAATTGCAGTTCAGTACAGCTTCAAAGAGCTCTGCACGATCCCAGCTGAGGAATAAATGTCTTATCTAGCAAAACGATCGCTCATTTTCTAAAAAAACATATTAAATTAGGAAAAAAATAAGATGTTTAATAAGAGTTTATTGCCCTGTAGCCTACCTTTATTAACCTAAAACACAGATAAAGAACTAACCGATGACCTTTCCAACATGATTACCCAATATATTTGTATTTCTTTTTTAGAAAATGGCTGATCATTTCACTGGGTAAGACCCTTATTCCTCGGCTGGGATCGTGTAGAGCCCTTTGAAACTGCAGTTTAGACCTTCAACCCATTGGCCACCATTGAAGTCCACTATATGGAGAAAAATCCTGGAATGTTTTCCTCAGAAGCCTAATTTATTTTTGACTGAATAAAGAAAGAAATGAACCACTTGGTTGACATGTGGGTGAATAAATTAGCAGGAAAGTTTCATTCTGGAAGTGAACTTCTCCTTTAAGGTAACAAATGTGGAATAGGATGTGATTGGATAGTTTTGTGTCAGAGTTTGTCATGGATCAATATGAACCCAAATTTGTTGTTTGTTAGTATTACACAGTGTAGATTGATCAATATGACATTGTAATTTAGGGCTATTGTATGCTGTGGGTTCACATAGACCCTGTTATTGATGAACCCAATTTGAATGCAATTATACAATGGAGTTTTATTAAAAACAACTAGACTAAAGCAAATCAAGCCTGCATAGAGCATCACTGCAACCTGATATAACATCAACACGTGCAAGTGATTTGACTGAAGTAATTAACTTACTGACCCCTGCAGTCTACCAGACATTCATTAAGATGAGTTTGTGTCCTAATCAAGCCGGTTACTCCTCACAGATGGTATGCATGTTCGCTGCATGGAGCTAAAGGCCGTAATGCTTAATAATGTTGGTGCCGGAACTCTAAGCTCATAAAAAGCAGAACACTGATTAAATGTTAATGATTTTTCATTTACGTCTTACAGATTTCCTGCATGCCTGTTCTTATAAAACAAGATGAAAAGCAGATAAGAACTAAATTAAGAGCAGAGTAACAATGTTTTGACATTTTAGGTTACACTTTTCCCACGAAGCAGGCCAAAGTTTAACCTGAGAGCAAAGCTTTGGTCAACATATGTGACCCAGGACCACAAAACCATCATAATCAACCACAAACCATCATACGTAGCATGGCTATATTTGTAGCAATAGCTAACAATGCATTGTATGGGTCAAATTTTTCATATTTTCTTTTATGCCAAAAACTATTAGGATATTAAGTAAAGATCATGTTCCATAAAAAGTATTATGTCCATTTCATACCGTAAATATATCAAAACTTAATTTTTGATTAGTAATATGCATTGCTAAGAACTTCATTTGGACAACTTTAAAAACAATTTTCTCAATATTTAGATTTTTTTGCACCCTCAGATTACAGATTTTCAAATAGTTGTATCTCGGCCAAATATTATCCTATCCTAACAAACCATACATCAATGGAAAGCTTTATTCAGATTCCAGATCTTCAAATTGACCCTTATGACTGGTTTTGATGTCCAGGGTCACATATATGCATTCGCAGCCTACCTCATGTTGTTCCGAATCTCTTCTTTCTTATGCAGAACACAAAAGAAGATATTTTGAAGAATGTTTCAGCTATTTTTGTTTGCACAATGAAAGTCAATGGGGTCCAAAACATAACTGAATCCCCAATGACTTTCAATTCAGTTGGTGGACAAAAAAAGTCATCAGCTTTTGTGTTCCACAAAACAAAGAAATCCATACAAGTTTGGAACGACTTGAGGGTGAGTAAACCATAACAGAATTTTCATTTTTAGGTGAACTATGCCTTTAAATACGCATTTACAGACTGTTCAATGAGTATTGGACAGCACAAGCTTTCTAAAAACAGAAGCTCAACTCTGATTGGCTGATGTATAGTTTTCCTGGAAATCAGGAATGTTATGGTGTTAATGTGGTGCTAGGATCCTGTAACAAGGAAGGTCAGACTGAGACGTGCGGATCCATTCGCAGCATTTATTAGATGACACAAAACAAACAAACACAAAGGGGCAGGCAGAAATCGTCGTCAAAAAACAGGCAGAAAGGTCGGGGCTGGCAGCGAGAATCAAACACGGGAAGGAGTCCAGGAATCAAACACACGGGAAAACAAACACGGGAAGAAACGCTCAGAATTACGACCATTAGGAACAATAAGACTTGCAAGGTGGCTGTGTGTGTGAGAAGCTTAAAAGCAGTCAGTGTGATGAGGTGCAGCTGTGAGCGGTAATCAGTGCAGTGAGAAACAAGGAGCAGGTGAATGCAGTGATTAGTGCAGTGGCTTGTGGGGAATGAAGTCCATGATGTGTAGTGCAAGAGTTAATGATGACAAGACGACCAATACGTGACAGATCCACTTTACTGTGTACTACGATATGATAGTCTTATCCGGACTAAGTGGATGATTATGGCTCTTTTATCTTAAATCGATAAAGGTTTTTTTAGACTCTGAATGCTAAAACTTTGTTTAGATCATCCCCTAGTAAAACTCTGCAGGTGACAACCGCATGGCGCAAAGACATTCTCAGATATTGCAGGACAGGCCAGCCGTCCCGTCTTGTGCCAGTGACCTCAGAGCTGTGGGAAGCGTGTCAGATGTCATTGCCAAGTTTAAGTCCTCTGCAGGGACATTCCTCATCCCACTCGTCCACATCATCCCAGTGCCTCCTTCTTTATCAGCTCATACTGGCTTTCCATGCAAATACATTTCAGAATGTGTTTCTTGAGCAGCAAATCAGCATATTAGACTGATTTCTGAAGAATCATGTGACATTGAAGACTGAGATTTAGTAGCTATAAACTAGTCTCTAATGCACAGTACTGTATGTCCCAGATGAAAACAATGGACAAATCAAGTCTGCTAGCCTTCTGTTGGAAGAATGCAACATTTATGCATTGCAGATGCTTGTTTGAATTTTGTAATCCGCAAAAATCGCTTGGAGCGCACTAAACAAACAGCAGTAATGCTCAATGTGTTCTGAAGAGGAATCTGAGCATATTTCACCAAAGGATGTTTGAGGGAGACGTGACCGTATTAGGTTGTGTTTTAGGAGTCCTCTCCCAATTCCTGAGAGAATGTTGTTGGGTGCTGTGCTCTCTCTCTCTCTCACACACACAGAGTGCTCATTTAGGTAATAATGGTCTAAGCAGCCAACAGCAGTGCTGTCCAGTTTACAATCTTTTTACTCACACATCAAGGCATGAACTGTTTTGTTTAGAGAATTGCTGTGCACAACTAGTGAATTAATTAGTATTTATGAAGCCCTGTATGATTAAAATAGTTTTTTGTTCTCCTAATCGGCACTTACATTATACACATTGTTGCTTGAAAAACAACTAGACCGGTGTTTCTTAACCCGTGAAAACTTTCCATGTAGGAGAGCCCCTATAGTCTTAAAATGATTCAATATACACTGGCTTTCAAAAGTCTGGGTTAGTTTGTTTATTTATAAATGTAATTATTTACACTAGCAGTCAAAAGTTTTTGAACAGTATGATTTTTAATGTTTTATAAAGAAGTCTCCTCTGCTCACCAAGCCTGCATTTATTTGATCCACACTACAGCAAAAACAGTAAAAAAAATTAGTGTTTTTACTATTTAAAACAACTGCTTCCTATTGGAATATATTTTAAAATCGAATTTAATTCTATGATTTCAAAGTTGAATATTTAGAATCATTACTCCAGTCACATGATCCTTCGGAAATCATTCAGATATTCTGATTTGCTGCTCAAAAACATTTATTATTTATTGTTATGCTGAAAACAGCTGAATAGAATTTTTTTCAGGTGTCTTTGATGAATAGAAAGTTCAGAAGAACAGCATTTATCTGAAATAGAAATGTTCTGAAACATTATAAATGTCTTTATCATCACTTTTGATCAATTTAAAACATCCTTGCTAAATAAAAGTATTAATTTCTATCATTTTTATCCCAAAAAATAGATAAATAAATAAAATTATACTCCAATCTTTTGAATGGTAGTGTATATACGTAAATAGTTTTAGAGTGTCTGAAAAAAAAAAGAAAGTAGTCAACTAGTCAAACTCACTAATGCCCACCGTGACCCATCCCTAGTTTTGAGTGGCGCAGGATATAGTCCACTGACAGGTTAATACAGATGTATAATTACACACACACCCTCACACACAGCTCTCTTTGTTTCCTCCATACATGTGGAGACAGACAGTATGATAAATCAACACTCCTTCACTCTCAATTGTACAATTTTGAACTGGCTATTGAGTATTAGGGCTCTTTCTTTTATTTCCTCATGACTTTACAAAGCATGGCAGTCTGCAACAAAAGCTTTTCATATTTATACATGCAAAAACAGGCGGAAGGTTGGGCGTCCTTTTCTTCATTGTAAAATGTATGAATGAATAGCTTTAGTGTTTGATTCAAAGAACTGAAAACTTTACTCTTTTATGAACTGAATTAAATTGACTGTTGAAGAGAATGAACATGAATGATTTGTTTGTAACTTCATGACATGTCAAATACAGCTGTGATCCTTGCGTGTGTCACATAACGTCCTAAAAGGGAAACGGACAGGGTATGTGGGGTTTGCCATGGAAAATATTTAGTTTTTTTGCTAGCTTATGTGGATTTCAAAATGGTTTTGTAATGTTTTTATATGCACACCCTCACATGCCAAACCCACTCTACTTTTACTGTGTAACACAAAAGAAGTTGTTTAGAAGAATGTCCTGGCAGTTATTTCATAACAGTTAAAGTGAATGGATGGATGGATTCAACCAAACCCCAATAACAAAAAAAAGGACAAGCTTTAGGAAAATAATTCCTTTGACTCATGCACTATATTCTATGTCTTCTGAAGACTTAGATTTTTCTAAGAACAGACACAATTTTTTACTGAAAATATGGTTTGTATGGATCCCCCTAAAGGGACCTGATGATGGAAAACGCGTGACTTGGAAGGAATTGTCTTGCAATGCTTTTGCATTCGCTTGTAAAACTTAGGGTTGGGCCGATAGACAATGCCATATATCCCAATACTGTGTTCGGAAAGAAGACGTGTTCTATGGACCCCCTAAAGGGAATAAATATAAGGTGGCAGGAAAATGTATTTTTCAATACGTTCTCTTGCAGTTATATCATTGGGTAATTATACTGTATATAAATTGCGGGCAACAGGGAGCCGCTATTAATATGCGGGGCATTGAAATCGCTTTTAAATGCATGATCACTTTTAATATTCACTTTCGAGATTTGCGATCTCACGTGGTCTGCGTATTCTAGAGTTGGCAGTACTTACCACACGTTAAAAGATCAGATGCTTGTCAGTGGTGCTCAGGATATGCAAACCATTGTCCTCAGTCATCTCTCCTTATTCTGTTTATGTAAGTGAAATTGTATACAGTGGTGTGAAAAAGTGTTGGCCCCCTTAATGATTTTTTTTAATTTTTTTGGCATGTTTATAACACTTTAATATTTCAGATCATCAAACAAATTTAAATATTATTCAAAGATAACACATGCAAAAGGTTATAAAGCCATTTCTAAAGCTTTGGGACTCCAGTGAACCACAGGGAGAGTCATTATCTACAAATGGCGAAAACATGGAAGAGTGGTGAACCTTCCAAGGAGTGGCCAGCCGAGCAAAATTACCCCAAGAGCGCAGTGACGACTCATCCAAGAGGTCACAAAAGACCCCACAACAACATCTAAAGAACTGCAGACCTCTCTTGTCTCAGTTACAGTGTTCATGACTCCACCATAAGAAAGAGACTGGGTGAAAATGTCTTGCATGCCAGAGTTCCAAGATGAAAACCGCTGCTGAGCAAAAAGAACATAAAGGCTCATCTCAGTTTTGCCAGAACACATCTTGATGGTCCCCAAAACTTCTGGGAAAATACTCTGTGGACTGACAAAAGTTGAACTTTTTGGAAGGTGTGTGTCCCCTTACATCTGGCGTAAAAGTAACACAGCATTTCAGAAAAAGAACAACATACCAAAAGGAAAATATGGTGGTGGTTTTGCTGCTTCTGGATCTGGAAGACTTGCTGTGATAAATGGAACCATGAATTCTGCTGTCTACCAAAAAATCCTGAAGGACAATGTTCGGCCATCTGTTCGTGACCTCAAGCTGAAGCGAACTTGGGTTCTGCAGCAGGACAATGATTCCAAAACACATCAGCAAATCCACCTCTGAATGGCTGAAGAAAAATAAAATGAAGACTTTGGAGTGGCCTAGTCAAAGTCCTGACCTGAATCCTATTGAGATGCTGTGGCATGACCTTAAAAAGGCGGTTCATGCTCGAAAACCCTCCACTGTGGCTGAATTACAACAATTCTGCCAAGATGAGTGGGCCAAAATTCCTGCACAGTGCTGTAACAGACTCATTGCAAGTTATTGCAAACGCTTGATTGCAGTTGTTGCTGCTAAGGGTGGCCCAACCAGTTATTAAGTTTAGGAGGCAAACAGTTTTTCACACAGGGCCATGTGGGTTTGGATTTTGTTTTCCCTTCATAATAAAAATCGTCATTCAAAAACTGCATGTTGTATTTACTCGTGTTATCTTTGATTAATATTTAAATTTGTTTGATGATCTGAAACATTAAAGTTTTATTAGAACTCCCCTCCCCCGTGATGTCATTGTCCATTGCGATGTTTCACTGTAGACATCGTCCAATGCCAATTTGGTATAGATAATGCCCAACCCTAGTAAAACTTTTGCATTCCTTTAAGAAATTTTGTTCGCTTGTAAACATTTTGTGCTCCAACAAGAAATTTTGTGTTCAAAACCTTTGCATTTCAAAACGTTAGCATTTCTCAGAGAAAATTTGTGTTATCGTTAAAATGTTTGCATTCCCCTAGAAACTTTGCATTTGCTTTCAAAACTTTTGCATTTCCCCAAGAAATTTTGTTCTCTTCCAAAACTTGTGCGTTCCCCCAAAAAATTGTTCACTTGCAAATCTTTCACATTCCCCTGTGAAACGTTGTTTGCTTTCAAAACTTTTGCATTCCCCAAGAAATTGTGTTCACTTGCAAAACTTTTGCATTTTCTCTTGAAAAACTTTGTTTGCTTTCAAAACTTTTGCATTCTCCCAAAGACATTTAGTTTGCTTGCAAAACTTTTACGTCCCTCGAAGAAATTTTGTGTTTGCTTTCAAAACTACTGCTTTCTCTTAAGAAACTATGCATTAGCTTGCAAAACTTTCATGTTCCCCCAAGAAATTTTGTGTTTGTTTGAAAAACTTTAGGGTAAGAAACTTTGCGTTCGCTTGCAAAACTTTTGTTTTCCAACAAGAAGTTTTTTTTTTGTGTTTGTTTGCAAAACTTTTGTGTTCCAAAAAGAAACTTTGTATTTGCTCACAAAACTTTTATGGTCCACTCAGAAACTTTGCGTTTGCATTCAAATTTTGTGTTTCCCAAAAAACTTTGACTTTCAAAACTTTTGTTCCCCCATAAAACTTTGAATTCACTTTCAAAACTTTTGTGTTCTCCTGAAAACTTTGCTGTAAAAATGTTTGTTTCCCCATGAGATTTTCTGTTCACTTGGAAAACATATGTGTTTCCTTAGAAACTTTGCCTTCAATTGCAAAACTCTCAAAAATATCGTTTTTTCCCTTTGATAGTGTTGGAAAAAATATGAGACTGGAGTGTTGCAATATCTTTGCATTCTCTTACCAAACTTTTACATTCTCCCAGAAATCGGTGTTCACTTGCAAATTTCTTTCATTGCGGAAAGCAATAATTTTGCAAGAAAATGCAAACTGCACGTCAGTGCAAGATTTTTGTGGGAGCACAAAAATTTTTGTGAGCAAACACAAAGTTTCTTGGAGGAACACAAAAATTTTGCAAACAAATGCAAAAGCAGTGCAATGTCATTTTTTCTCCAATCCCATATTTTTTCAATCACCATGTTCATTTAGTGGGTTTGTGGGTTTGAAAAGACATGGGTAAATAAATGACAAAAATTTAATTTTTCAGTAAACTATTCCTTTAATGTTTAGTCATATTTCACTTCTGTTCCAGAGTTCACCCTCATTAATTGATACAGTACAAATCCATATATGTTAACAAGCAGCACCGTTCATGCAAATAAACAGACCCCCACTGTAGGACCCTCACATACTGAGAGGTCATTGTGAAGCACACATACATACACACGCTCAATTGTTGTTTTCAGTTATGTAATAGAGCTCATTCAAGACTGGTGAGTCATCTGGGCCAAGAGAATGAGAGAAGAGAATAACCCAACATATAATTCCCTGTGTGAACAGCCCAGTGCTCATGGCAGTGGATACAGCATTCAGGAAACTGACGGCAATCATTATGGTCTCCAGTTTATAGTTAATCATCTTGCATGGAAAACACATCTCCAGGAGCGCTCAGAGCGGGAAACACTGATGTCAAATGGAAAGCTAAAGTCATATGAAACATTTCATGTTGGAAAGCTCACCGGTTGCCATGATGACCGAGCTTTTGTAGCTTTCAAACCATTTCTTTTGTAGAGCAGTAGAAAAATGTTCTTATGTTTCAATCAGTTTTTTCTTACTTAAACAGTTTTTGCTTCAGGTATTTGTGAAGTTGTTTACAGTATACCAGATTGGTCTGATTGCTCATCTGTTGTGGCGTTTACATACACGGTGATGACTTGTTGGAAAGTTTGACCAGTAGTCATTTTTTAGTTATTCAATGCCATGGCAATAGAGCAGGAATGTCCATATTGCAATGTCTTATTTTTAGGTTTGCACATTTACTAATGACCAAACAAACAAACAAAACACTAAAATTTGTTGAAGCATGCTCACACCACAGACAGAGGTTAAATGATGGTACGTTGAGCACGTTAAGTGGGAATACACAACAGCCACTGTGACCATACCACAAAATCCTTCTGTCTAAGACAATGAGAGAAAACATGCAAAGAATTGTAGGGACTGAATCCGGGAATGTTCATATTATCCATGTGTAGAAAGACAGTAAGAGAAAAGGAACAACACAAACTATAAACTGTTTTTTGTGAGAATAAGCAGCAGTTAGTAATACATTCACACCAGCAGGTGTCAATATGAAGTCTAACACCACTGAGATAAGAACAGACAAGCAAAATTGGCTACCTGATCTCATGACGAAAACCTGTGGGAACTTTTTCGCAAGATGCAAAATACGTACCAATAAGTATATGTCACTGCAACAATAGAGGTGGTAAAACAGAAAGCACTTTACACAGTTATGGTTACAACTCAATATGTTTCACTTTCTGGACATAACAAGCTTGCTCGGTAGCTCAGCCAGGACAGAAATGGACTTAGGATGCGAAATCCTTGGGTACAAATCCTGTGAAAAAACATGACTCACGATGAAAGAGTTGAAAGATGAGAGATGGATAAACAAGCTAAAATAACATGCTTGCGATTGCGTTTTTTTTAACGCCATATTTGCTTTTGTTCAAACTATCAGGTAGGTTTAGGTGTAGTGCAGATGCTACGTTATTTTAAAACGTCACGGAGCATTAGAGTTATAGCGCCACTCAACTGCAGTGTTGGGCACGTTTAAAAAAAAAGGTAATGATAGTTACTATTGTCACATGTCTCCTTATGTTTCCAGTCTTTTGCCTTATGTTTGCACTGTTGAAATTTGGTTTCTCCCTCTGTCTCCCCCTGTCAGTTTGTATGATTTGGTTTAGCCCTTGTTAAGTGATTATCGTTTTCACCTGTGTGTCTTGATTAGTTTGCTTTATAAGTCAGTCTTTGAGTTCAGTCCTTGGTCGGTCATTTAATGTCAATGCTCCTTAATGTTCCTGGATGTTATTTTTGATGTCAAATGTGTTCAGTGTGTGTGGAAATCCCCTGTCTCTTCCTTGGAAATCAAGATTAAAAGTATTCGTTATTTGACTTTGACTTTCGCCTCGTCAATCCAGCACCGGCTGTTACAACTATTTACTTCTCACAAATAGTAACTGAGTTATTAACCGAGTTACATCATTATAAAAGCAACTAAATACCAAGGAAAGTAACTGTGTTACTTTTTCTTTTTTAAATGTTTGAGTATGTCAAATAACTTGGATGCCCCCAATATTAAATATGGCAAATGAATAAAACATTGTACATTAATCTATACTATTTTAATGCTGCTGTGGGCCAATTTGAGAAGCTGCGTTTCCATTACAGATTTGCGCCAAAAACTTTGGCGCTATTTTATAAATGTTGATTAAAAAGTATTGCAAAATGACAGCGTTTCCATTAACCGATGTTATAGGACTGAAACGTAATTTTTTCCTCTTTCGATAAGTCATGGCAACGCAGCTAGTAGCTGCGTTTCCATTACCCTTTAAATTGCACAAATTGAATTTGCGAATTGAAAATACACCTAATAGAAATGCGTCGATTGCGCAAAAACTCCCATGTATCGCAAAAATGTTTTTACCGCTTACATGAGGTGGTCTTTCAGGCAATTCGAAAAAGGAATATTTGCAAAACAGCAATGGAAACTTTTTTTCGCATTTACAGGTCACATTCGATTAAATATAGCCAAAATCCCACAAAAATACGTTGCCATGACTTATCGTGAGAGGAAAAAATTAAGTTTCAGTCGCATAACATCAATTAAACAGAAACACCGTCCTTTCGCAATACTTTTTAATCGACATTTATAAGATAGCGCCGAAGTTTTGCGCAAATCTGTAATGGAAATGCAGCTAGTGACACCTTCCAGGGGCTAAATATCACATTATTGGATTCGCTATGACCCGCGGACATGAAAAACATCCCACGGCAACACTGTTTGCACACAGTGTGGCCTAATTTTTTCTTGATGACCACGAAAAGAACTAAAAATAATCTATAATTTTGAAACTGCAGCGGGTCTGCTTTTATTTGTGTATAGTCATAATAACAAGAAAACAATGTGCTTTTGTAAAATAAATAAAATAAACAGGGTGCACTCTTTGCCATCTCATACTCCGTCACTTCTCTTCACAGACGTGTAAATAAAACAGCCTGAATATCCGTTACTATGTGCCTCACAGACATGAGTATAGACATATATGAATAGAACACTTGAAATGTCTACTTTTAAATGTCAGAGAACAAATTTTCTCTGATAAAGTAATCCGTATGATACCAACGCAAGCTCCAGTTATTCCTGTCTAAACTAAACTCTAATGTAATCACGCCCATGAGCTGCTTCGCTTTTTACATTTTAAACATCCATGTGAGACGCATGGACTTGTAGATAAATGCCCACATCACCTCCGTTAAGAAATGTGAACATTCATCAAGTTCATCTTGGCTGCTTTTCATTTCTGGAAAAAAGAAGCGCTGTGAAGAATAAGCCAGAATTTACCTCAGAAGAAGAACACAATGCGAAAATTATAGTAACGCTGCATTTTATTGTCAGTAATGGCGTTTTAACAGGCGAAACAGTAATTTGTTTGATTACACATTACTGAAAAAAGTAATGCCATTAGTAACGCTGTTTATTTATAATGGTGTTATTCCCATCACTGCTCAACAGACATTTCAAGTCCGAACTACTGTGACTACTGTTGTCTGTTCGGGGAAAAAAAACAAAACCTCTTTTAGCGCCTTTTAGTGGACATTTCACATTGAATATGTCACGAAATGTACATGGCAGTTCATATTTTGTCTAGCGAAAACGTTCCCACAGGAAAGTTTTTCGTCATGAGATCAGGTTGGAAAAATGGAGAACAATTCGTTATTATTTTATGATCAACGAAATTATCTTAATAAAATAATAATCACAATTAGCAATCACCTATTTACAAAATGCATATCTTTCTCAGGACAAAAAGTAGAAATGAATGTAAAAAATAAATTGGGTGCCAAAATAGTCCTTCTTAAAGGGGACATCGGATGCAAAATTCACTCTAACATGGTGTTTGCAAATAAATGTGTCTTAGCAGTGTGTGGACACAACCACCATACAATAATAAAAAAATCCATTCCTTTTTTTTTTTAATTCCCCAAAAACCTAAACAGTCTCAATTATCAAGCCATTTTGATTTTCTGAGCAGTATGACGTCCACGACCGCTGACGGACTGTCCCGTGTTAGCTTATTTGTACGCTGTTCGCCATTTTCTCAGCATTCGAGCAGCTGTAGCGACAACAATGTCTTGTAAGCAATGCAGGTGTTTTGTATTTGGATGTAAAAGTAAACATACTAGTCTTCATTTTCTCCCGACATCAGAGACACTGAGAATGCAGTGGATTAGTTTTGTTTTTGATGGTAACGCACCACCGAATACACAAAAAAATGGAAGTGAGGGGCGGAGTAAGCAGTCGCTCATTATCATTTAAAGAGACATGCACCAAAACAGGTTGCAGAAAATGGGCTTGGAATTGATTATTCCTTCATGCATTAGCAATCAGCAATTACATACTGTTCTCAGTTACTGATTTAAATGAAATAGAAACAAAGTAACTATTAAAAATCCTTTAGCTTTAAATGTTTTACATTTAAAATATCTGCCTGAATTCTGCATCAAGAAATAACATTATTTTTAATGCTGTTTCTTTCAGGCAGTGAGTCTGAGATCTAAGTGATTACTGACCAGCATCCCTCCCTGCAGATGACATGCAGTCTCAGGTAAGACAAACTTTCAAAGCATCTGTTGAAGTTCAAAGCTTGCTCTCTGCATTTCTCAAACCGCTAAACTCATGTTATTGTGAGGAACTTCGCACTTGCACTTACTTATGATCCTTGGCAGCGCTTGGGCCGTTCAGCATCACCTCGAAAGCCGCCCTGGAACCACAGAAAGAAAGAAACGTTACAAACAGCCCCTTTACACAATGACAGGAGGGGAGAAAGAGAGAGCTATTTATGGACTAGACTTGGATTTCCATGAAAAAGCCCTAGTCCCTGGTCCCCTAGCTCACAAAGGCATCTCCATGATTTAACAAGATACAGTTTCACCATCTGTGAGAACACAGGGATCTTCCCATGACCCCTAGAGTTCGCATGGAGAGAGGGAGCATTATTCAGGTCACAGAGGGAGCAGAAAGTGAGGGATGGTGGGGTTCGAGTCAAGAGGAAGAGGAAAGGAGGTCAGGAAGATGTTTTGCAATGCAAAACTTACCAAGTAGTGTTAACTTAACCTGTTATCCATGACTGGTTCTAGTGAACTCTTCGTGAACCTGTTGGCCGAGAATCACACCTTAGTGAGTTTCTTCTAGGTAGTAGTTTTTTCTCTTGTGGCCCCTCAAACTAAGCCCCAAAGAGTCTTTTTGTGTAAGAAGGTGGAACATCTTCAATGTAAAATTGGACGAGGATTGACAGTTTGTTTTGATACTTGCAAATTGAGCTGACAGGAAAGGAGATTTATCATTGCTGAAGTTGCTTCCAAAAACCCTTCCAAAAACAGTCACTGGCAAAAATATAAAATGTAATATAATAATACTTTTAAATGTTTATCAATAGTAAGGTAATTTTTTAACAAGAGCAAAATTAAAGTTTTCATTTAGCCAAAAACTGAAATCAAAATCAAACTCTAGAAGTTAGATTTGGTTAATTGGGTAGCTGAACTCTTATTCTGTTTGGGGTGTTCTCAGGTGATAAATTAAACCAGTCATAATAAAGTTATCCAAGCTGTGTTTTCATGTCATCACTAAATTTACATATTGCTATTTTAGCTTAAGTTTGGTTTACTGTGAAGTGTGCCCACACTGCTGACAAAAAACTGTAAAAAAAAAAAAAAAAAAAAACTAAAACGTGTTTTTTTTTAATTATTGGAATAAAGCTGAATTAGAATAAAAATTTAAATAAAATATAAATATTAGATTAATTGTATTAAATTAAATTGTATAAATATAATATATAAAAGTATAAATAAAATAAGTTGAAGTACTAAATTAATATAAATATATGCTAATACCACTACTAATGTACTATTGTTAATTAAACTGAAAAAAAATATATAAATACATTTTAGTTAAATATATTTATTCATAATAAATAAAAATGACAAAAGCATCCTTTCACTACACTGGATTAATTTATTTTATTTTAATAAAATAAAATATAAATATGAAATGAAACATTTTAACTTAAATGAAAACAGAAATGTTGCTTTGGCAACATAAGTATAAAACAATAAGCTGAAGTACTAAATTAATATAAATATGTACTAATGCCACTACTATTATGCTGTAAATAGAACTGAAAAACTTAATTTAGTTAAATTTATTTAGCTATTTAATTTATTTATAATAAATAAAATGACAAAAGCAGCATTTTGCTTATTAATTAATTTATTTTTTAATTCAAAATAGAGCTGAAATAAAATAAAATATAAATATTAGATTAAAAATGTTAACTTAAATGAAAATAGAAATGTTGTTTTGGCAACATGAGTATAAATAAAATAAGTTGAACTACTAAATAAATACCAATATGTACTTATACCACTACTAATATACTATTGTGAATAGAACTGAAATATATTTAAAAAATAGTTACATTTATTTATTTAGAATAAATTAAAATGACAAAAGCAGCCTTTCACTATTATTATTTATTTATTTATTTATTTTTTATTATGTTATTATCATTTTTATCTATTTATTTATTTATTGCTGTTTTGGCCAAATATTGTTGGATTCTGTTGGATTAGTTTTAGTGCATCACTACTCTTGTGAAAAAAAGTTACGCTTTTATTATTTAGAAAAAATAAGCATACTATTTTCTGACACTTAAGTGCATTATTTACAATTAAATGATTGCACTATATACATGCAATTAGTTGAACTTTAGAGTGATTTTTCGACTTAGGACTTAAATATCCTTATATGTAATTTTATTTCCTTAGTATTATTTTATCTGCAAATACACTTAAAAAAAACACTATAAGTACACTATAAGCACACATTCAGTACAATTAAACACACTTCACGAGGGAGGTCAATAGAGGAATAAACCTATTGCCCAGACAGTGGTGTAATTACAGTATAAAACAACTGGGGCTAACTAACTAACTAAATCTTCACTTCCTGTTCTTGACAACAAGACTGAATGTCTTATGCATATTTTACTTTCATAGAGACTGTGATTAAACTCAGTGAGTAGCACTGTTGCCTCACAGCAAGAAGGTCTGTTTCGAATCCTGACATATCCTGATTTTCTCTACATGCTTCCATTTCCTCCATAATCTGAAGACATGCAGTATAGGTGAATTGGACCCTATAAATTGCCCATACAGTAGGTGAGAATGTGTGTGTGAGTCGTGATGGACTGGTCATCTGTTCAGGGTGTCCCCCAACTGTGACCCAAAACACTGGGATAAATTCCAGCCCAGTGATGCTGCAGAAGATAAAGCAGTGTGGAAAATATTTGGATGGAAACTGATTCTAGATAGTGACATAAAATCTGTTTTTCTCGCAGAGAAGAGTGGAGGTGCATGACCATCTCAATGGCTCGCGGATCGTTTTCTCGGACGAGGCTCTTCCCGGATCAAGACAGCACTTCATGTCTCCGGATATGACCCAGGAAGTAGTCGTAATCTCCCCTGGACTTCCTACGCCTCCCTTAAGTCCGTTCCACAACAGTTCAGCCCTTGCACCTTCACAGTACAAGGCAAGAGCACAACTGTAACATATTACTGCCGCAGACGTTATTCCACATGTGTTGAGAACTTTATTATTCGAATGCACTAGGGTCCAAAGAACTAAAACTATATTGAAAATTGATTCAAAATCTAATTTAAACCTGGAAATAAACTGAGAGACTGTTTAAGAAATATTGGTAACACTTACAGTAAGGTTACATTAGTTAATGCACTTTAAAAAATTTAGATGCAAAATATCTAAAAATTCTTAAATCAAGAAGGATTTTCTAGACGAGTAAAAATTATTTTCAATAATCTGCCAATGGGGTAAGCAAAAAAAAATCTTATTTTAAACAGAAAACAAGATTTTTTTTCTTACTCCATTGGCACATTATTTAGCTTGTTTCAAGCAAAAACACGCTTAATTTTGACTTGTTTTTTCTGAAAACAAGAAAATAATTTTTACTTGACAAAAGCACACAACAGTTGCTAAAACTTAAAATATGAAAAGCTAAAAATATAAATATATGAAAATTAACTAAAATTATTCAATTTAAAACAAATTCATAATGTTTTTTTCTGAAAACAAGAAAATAATTTTTACTTGTCTAGAAAAATCCTTCTTGATTTAAGAATTTGTAGATATTTTGGCTGGAAACAAGACAAAAATCTAAGTGAAAAAACGTTTTTTGCAGTGTGTATAAAAATAAAATGAAATAAAAATAATTTGTACAAATTTTTTAAATATTTTTAAAATGACAAAAGCACATAACAGTTGCTAAAACTTAAAATATGAAAAGCTAAAAATATAAATATATGACAGTTAACTAAAATTATTCAATTTAAAACAAATTCATAACGTTTTTTTTTCTGAAAACAAGAACATTTTTACTTGTCTAGAAAATCCTTCTTGATTTAAGAATTTTTAGATATGATTGATTCTTAGTTCATGTTACCTAATATAGTTAACTATTGTTAACTAATGAACCTTATTGTAAAGTGTTACCGAAATATTTTAATATTTTGCAGATTTCTAGGTTGCTAAATTTTATGTTAAGTAATAATTAAAATATAAATGATTAAAATAATAATAAAATGTATTAATCATTAAACATTTGGGACATACCAAATGATAAAACTTTCTTAAACAAATGTAAAATTTTCATTTTAAATCTATTCAGTTCAATTCAAACCAACAGTAAACTTTTTCACATTTTGTTACTAACTTAATAGCTTCACTTGAGTAGCATTGAGGGTGTTATTTAAAAAAATAAACTGTTAAAACTAATACTTAAAATTGTTCTCATTACTTGAAATAAAGCTTATTATAAAAAATAAAATAAAAAAATATTAGAGAAAAAAAACTTAAACATAAAATATATTTAAAATATATACTGAAATAATTTGAAGTGTTAAATTGAATAAAACTACAATAAAATAATTTTTACTAATGTTTAAAATATTTCTTTTTAAATGACAAAAGCACATAACAGTTTCTAAAACTGAAAATATGAAAAGCTAAAAATATAAACATATGAAAATGAAAACAAAGCATTCAGCTAAAAACTAATTCAAAATAATAAATCAGAATCAGAATCAGAATGAGCTTTATTGCCAGGTATGTTTGCACATACTAGGAATTTGTTTTTGTGACAGAGCTCCACAGTGCTACAGAATGACAGTGACAAGACGATACATATTATAAAAAGAACAATATACAAGTATACAAGACAGACAATGTGCAAATATATAATAAATATAATATAATATATTTATTAATATAATATAATATAATAAATATAATAAATACTACAATAGTATATAAATAATACTTAAATAACACTGCTTTGACATTGTACACACTTGGACTGAATATGTGCAAGTGCATAACTTATGTTGTTCTGCCCCCTTGTGGTAGTAACTTAAAAAAGGCCTCTTAAGGGTTTGATGTTGTAATCCTGTAATACATATTTTAATTATTTATTATATAGTGTCCCCAAAGTAGTGGGATACATTAAATGTGTTTGTATTAGATAAAAAAAAAATATATATATATATATATATATATATATCACAAGACAGCACAAGCAGTTGTTTTGCACTTGTTTTGATGTTTTGTGTGTAATACAATGACATTGGATGTGTTTAAGTGCAACTTAAGTGTGTTTTATTACTGATAAATCATCTAATGTACCTGTATTGTCTTTACAATACTGTTTCAACAAATGTGGTTGTCATATGCTGTATCTCTGTTTCCATCAGGTCACAGAGGTCAATGGAGGTGGATTCCCAACACAAAGTTTTGGATCCTACTATGGGCCGAATCAGACAAATGGTAAATCATCTACATGACATCAGAAAATCAGTGCATATCAAAACACAGAAGCACAGTTGCACTCAAAATTATTGAACCCTCCAGAGACTGGAGATCTATGGAGACCAGGATTTCTGAAGATCCAGGATCTTTTAAAAATTGCATCTACAACAGTTTACTGGCATATACAAAGTGATAATGTGAATATATAATGTAATGTTTTTGAGTTTTGGGATTTTTTGATAACAGCTTTGTCATAATTATTCAACTCCAATTCATCATTGCTGTTTTTAAGTCACTTTTTTATAGTATGAAACAAAATTGTCCTATATAATAATTAAGCCTTTAGAAACTCTATTTAAAAAACAGAAGTAGCTTGAGCTGTTACACAGACATACATTTAGCCCATGCATGTGCTGAAGTTGAGTAGCAAATATGGCAAAGTCAACAGAGCTCTCACCGAAACTATAGAGAAGAAATAGTTTTATTATATTAGGAGGTCTAAGGCTACACTGTATAAAAATTGCTGTAGTTCTGCAGCTGGTTGCCAGTAACTTACTGTAGATTTTTAATTTATGTTATTTACTGGCAACAGGTTGTTCAAAGTTAAATGAACATTAAACATTAACAAGTCTTTGTCTTTACAGAATAAAACTATAAAATAACAACCTACTGCAAAGCATTCTGGGAACCAGAAACCTTCATCAACCTTTTTCTGTTTTTTTCCTTCAGATTTTGGTTCCCAGAATGCTTTGCATGAGGCTGTTATTTTAGTTTTATTCTGTAAAGATAAAGACTTGTTAATGTTTAATGTTCAATTAACTTTGAACAAACTGTTGCCAGTAAATAGCATAAATTTAAATCTACAGTAATTTACTGGCAACCAGCTGCCAGTAATACTGTAATTTCTACAGATTTTGTTTACAGTGTACATGAAGATTTCCAAGACATTAAAAGTTCCTAGAGACAAGGCTGGCAGCATTATTCCTTAGTTTAAAATGTTTTGTACCACAAAACCTTTGAGGGTGTTGAACATGAACATTTAGAGCCAATTTGATTTTTTTTTTTTATTATTCATCATCTTACGCTCTCAGAATTACTCAAATGTGTATTAATACACTTTCTTCAATAGTTTACTGATGCCTTTGTTGAATTGTTTTTATACAGTTTTGTTCTCTGCAGCAAAATCTGATTTTTTTTTTATTTTAACAGTATCTTATCTTGTATCTTGTTTGTGGTGATATAGTATATTTAAGTATATATAAAGTGTAGGTTTTGATACTTTAAATCAGAATGAAAATACACTGTATTTCATGTGATTTCATATGTGTTAAATTGTCATCTCTCTGCCTTTCAGTTGGATTATCCAATGGTGGGATACGGACTGGAGGTTCTGCCACATTGCCCAGGACGTCTGGCACTCGAGAGGAGCGCTTAATCAAGTTTTCTGGAATAGGTCCTGTAGATGAGACAGGAATGCCGATCGCATCCCGATCTGTGAGTCTCACTGAGCCACTGCAGTCCCACAATGCATTCATGTGTCATATCTTTAGTCAGTTGGATATTACAGTAAAATCCATGGCTATTGTTTCTGTTATCCATAAATTAGTCATAAATACAAAGTGTGCTTTTATCAGAACCTAAACTGTATAAACTGTTTTCATTACTTGAAATTAAATAAACATTAAATGAAATAATAATTACTATCTGAAAACATAAAAAATACTACATAGCACATAAGCATATTTTAAAAAAATGAGAAAAACAACAAAATTACTGGAAATGAAACTTAAATAGCGGAAAATAAAACCGATATAAAATATAATACTTATATAAAAATAAAACAGAATTTCTTAAAATATTGTTAAAAATATTAAGAATTAATTAATTAAGAATTATTAATATTTAATATGTAGATATTAACATCTCTTGTATTAAGTTTATTTTTCTTACCCCATTAACAAATTGTTTGTCTAGTTTTTTTAAAATATATCTCACAAAATTGTATTTTTGCTTAAAACAAGAAAAAGTGTTTGCTAATGAGGTCAGAAAAACTTCAAGATATGTTCAAGATTTAATAATACGTCCCAAAAAAAATCAAGATATATTTTTTGAAGACGGACAGTAATATTTTGTGCATATTTTACCCTTTACCCTTTGCTCTTTTATATATATATACAGCATGCAAATTATTTAATCATAAACAAAATTATATATATATATATATATATATATATATATATATATATATATATATATATATTATTCTGCTAAATGTCATTGTAAATAATAATTAAAATATAAATAATTAAAAGTAATAATAAAAAATGTAAACAATAGGAAACATACTAAATACTAATACTTTCTGTAATGTATATACAATTTAATTTATGTGTTCAGTTCATTTCAACTCAGCGTTAAACTTTTTCATGTCCCACTAGATTTTAATATCTTTGCTTGAGTAGCATTGACAATGTTTGATTTTTAAAACTTTCAAACATGTTGTACACAGTTTATGCCACCATGTTTTGTTTTTATTTTGAACAATACATTTTTTCTCTTTCCCAACCCTTTCTCCAGAGCGTAAACAAGCCCAAGGACTGGTATAGGAGCATGTTTAGACAAATCCACAAGAAACCAGAGGGTATGTGCTCTCCTCCTATCTCTCTCTCTGAAACAATGAGGAAATTCCTCTCCATTATTGTCTGTCACATTCTGCGCCGATCTAGAAAGAATAAAGACAAACCCGGGCTTAGAAATTTTAGACCTCATTTCTTGAACATTGTTTAACCTTTCAGCACATGTGAAGCTCAATGAGAAAGTGCACAATTGACCCTTTGAAAGTGGAACCAGATAGGCTTTGCTGAGCATGATGGGATTTGGGATAACACACTGTGCCTTTCCTTTCTCTCTGAACCTTAGAAGACAGAAATTTCAAACTCATAAAAATGAGAGCATAAACTATTATTGTAAACAACAATGGAACAAGTTTTAAAACAACAGCAAAGCAAAATTGTGAAGGTTTGCTATAACACCAAACCCCTGCTGAAATGTACACAGTGCTTTACCGCTAATTACTGTTACAAAACTTCACAAAAGCCCTTTAGCCAGAGTCCTGCGCTTGATTAATGTACAGAAGTTTGCAGTTTAATGACTGGAACGGCAGCTGATGTAGTTGAGTAATTATGAAGAACATAATGCAGTGTTACATGACTTGCTCAATGTGTTTCCATAGACACCTTGTTTGACTCAGACTTACTGAGCTTATAGAAAGAAAGAAGTTAATAGCTGGCTGTCATGTAATAATCTTACATGGTATGTGGTCTTTAAATAGTGCGGTAAGTGGTTCGTTTAAATTACACTTTTATCCAAAGAGACTTACAGTACAATTATGACATAGTCATTCTCCCATGAGCAACCTGTGATTTGTTAAGAGTATAATGGTGATATAGTTCATGGATTGCTCAGCGATACATTACTTAAAGCTTATACAGTTGAAGTCAAAAGTTTACATACACCTTGCAGAATCTGCAAAATATTAATTATTTTACCAAAATAAGGGGGATCATACAAAATGCATGTTATTTTTTATTTAGTACTGACCTGAATATGATATTGCACATAAAAGATGTTTACATATACACAAATTTTTGTGTATTTGAATCCTTTCCAGCAATGACTGTATAATTTTGAGATCCATCTTTTCACACTGAGGACATCTGAGGGACTCATATACAACTATTACAGAAGGTTCAAACGCTCACTGATGCTTCAAAAGTAAAAAATGATGCATTAAGAGCTGGGGGTGAAAACTTTTGAACAGAGAAGGAAGATGTGTACATTTTCTTTATATTGCTTAAATATCATATTTTTTCATTTAGTACTGCCCTTTAGAAGCTACACAAGATACTTACATGTTTCCCAGAAGACAAAATAAGTTAAATTTACCCTGATCTTCAAATTCAAAAAGTTTTCACCCCCGGTTCTTAATGCAATCTGGAGCATCAGTGAGTGTTTGAACCTTCTGTAATAGTTGTATATGAGTTGTCTTCAATGTGAAAAGATGGATCTCAAAATCATACAGTCATCGCTGGAAAGGGTTCAAATACACAAAACTGCCGAAAAACCAAAGAATTTGTGGGACCTAAAAGATTTTTCTGAAGAAAAGCGGGCAGTTAAACTGTTCAGGACAAATAAGGGACTCATGGACAACTATCACTAAACAAAAAAAGCACTTTTATTTTAATATAGTTTAAAATGTAATTTATTCCTGTGATGCAAAGCTGAATTTCCAGCATAATTACTCCAGTCTTCAATGTCACATGATCCTTCAGAAACATTTCTTATTATTATCAATGTTGAAAACAGCTGCTTAATAAGTGTGGTTAAATATGTTTGTGGAAATTGTGATACATTTTTTATTCAGTATTCTTTAATGAACAAAGAGCTAAAAAAACTGAAATTATTTAAAATCAAAGTAATTTGTAGCATTTTATAGTTTCCTTGTTATTCAGTGCATGTACTTATCATAATAACAGTAAATGATGCATAATTGCAAGCAGCTAACAAACCCAACTCTAACTGTATGGTGTAAATGTTAATTAATATTCTTCAGTATTTAATTGTATAATTATGCTGTAACAAGGACACCTTAAAAATAAGTGTAACTGTAAACTCTCATTGACAGCAACATTTTTAACAGTAGTATATACAGTTCTACACAACTTTGTCTAAATAAATTAAAAATAAAAGGTTTTTATGAAATGATTAATGTTTTTAAAGATTAATTAAATGTATAATATTTAAATATTCTGATATCATTTTCCAATTCTAATATAGCAATTTAATGTCATTTCTTCTAATTTAATTTTGTATGTTTTACTCCTGCAGAGCCTGAGCTTGATTGGAGAGAAAGTAAGTAGCTAAATAGTTGCATTTTATTTGAAAATATTATCCTTATTTTATTGGTTTTGTCTTCTGTAACTACTCAGCCGAACAGAAACCTGAATTGTGCTACAGTTATTGTATATTTTTTACAGTTATTTGTGCCTGATGAAATTGTTAAAGCTTTTTTGATGTATTTAGAGAAAGACATATATATTCTCATTTTAAATAACAGTGTGAAACATCTATAAGCTCTCATTATTATGCCTTTTTTCAATAACAACAGAGAAACTATCCTCATCTCCTCCTCCAGATTCTGGCCAGCAGGACGGGCGCTCAGACCCCTTCACCCTTACCTCGCATGGAGCCCTGCCCGACTGGTGAGAGAGAGAGAGAGAGAGTTACACAGACATTGGGCAGGTTAGGATATGTTTCTGCAAGAATCAACAATGATTGCGTAGTAAAGTGTCCTCTGTGTGTGTGTGTTACAGGGCTGATCTGGGCAACATAGGGAAGCACCCAGAACCCAAGAGTATTTTTGACTTTGAGCCTGGAAAGGGAGCAGTGGTAGAGGATCGCGGTCAGGTAAGAGACAGCTGTCATTAACATCATCTGAGCCTCTGACAACCTACCTATCCATGCAGTTTACCTAGAAATATTCTCATTTAAATATGCAAAAAGACTGGTGTGGTTTGTGTGCTGTAATATAAAGTTTGAGCTAAAAGGCATCCGGATGGCATGTTGTTACAGTTGTCTAAAGCATTATTGTGCCTGTTGAAAGCCTTTTTGTTGTCTTTTGGCATTTTGTAAGTGGGTTAGACTGAGTTAAAGCAACCATGGGTTTTACTAATGCTCATACTTAGGCCACAAAAGATTAAGTGGTTAAGAAAGTGCTGGGAAAAGTAGTTGCATTAAAGCAGCTTATAGATGTTTCATACTTTTATTCAATGAAATAATAATGTCTTTATCTAAATACATCAAATTAGAATGCTTTAAAGGGTTACTCCACTCTAAAATGAAAATTTTGTCATTAATCACTTATCCCGTGTTGTTCCAAACTCGTAAAAGCTTCGTTCGTCTTCGGAACACAATTATGATATTTTGGATGAAAACCTTGAGCTTTGTGGCTGTCCCATTGACTCCCAGGTAAATACCACTGTCAAGGCTCAGAGAAGTATGAAAGATGTCGTCAAAATAGTACGCTGTTCTCTGTCAGCTGTGTCACACGGATACGCTGTTTTAGTTCGATCCAAAGCGGAAATAAACATAGAAAATGCAGAGGAGATGAATAGTTGAATAAAGTCTTTATTTTTGTTTTCTTTCCGTACAAAAATATTCTCGCAGCTTCGTAATATCATGGTTGAACCACTGATGACAGATGGACTATTTTGACTATTTACCTGGCAGTCAATGGGGCAGTTACAACCTCCCGGTTTTCATCCAAAATATCTTAAATTGTTTTTCGAAGACGAACAAAGCTTTTACGGGTTTAGAACGACATGGGGGTAAGTAATTAATGACAACATTTTTATTTTGAGGTGGAGTAACCCTTTAAGAGGAGACACTGCAGACAAAAACACTGTTTTTTCATGCACCTGTCAAGTTTGAAATTTTGGGATTTTTGGTTTTTCATAAAGTGTTTTTTCAGACTAGCGGAAGGACAATATCCAAATGACACTATGTTTCTTTTATAGCACTGTATCTATTTGTGTCAATAGATTTCAATTACAATACATATTTGTAAAGGCTGTTTTCTGAAATTGAGTTTTTTCTCCTACACTGAGTCACAAATCTCCACTTAAGTAGCACTTACACACACCAAACTTTACATTTTTATTCTTGTCTATATCTTAAAGGTTTTTAAAGAGGGTTTGTTTATATATAATTTGCTTGATTATATACATTTTATTCCCCTTAAAAAAATATTGTTTTCTGGCTGTTCTAAGTATTTTCTGAATTATGGAGTGACAAAAATCTGTAAAAACTTTTGACTCAAAGTTTTTACAGTTTTAACTTTTGATTGTCAAAAAATAAATAAAAATAAAAATAAAAACAAGAATTTTGAAACTGACTTCATCCAGTTTAGATTTTTGTACTAGAAATGTATGCAGATTAGCACATATTTCATTAAATAATGCCTTATTTGCATATTTAAACCTAACATTTTAGAAAACTTGTAATACAAAAACTGTTTGCAATTATCAATGTAATCAATCAACTGGATAAGTAATGCGATAAATATTAGTTAATTTTTTACTCTATTCACCTGTACTGTGTAAAACACATACAGTTCTATAACAGTGTTATTGTGACCTCTTGATATATACTCATATTTTATTCATGCGAACATTAAATCCAATTCAAATGTGCAACATATAACACTTTTTTGTGAGGATAATATTGTCATGATCTGGGCTGTGGGGCTTCCCTCAGCCACTTGGGGTCGCTGTTTTCCCTTCCCTACACTGCACTTCCTGATTGCATTCACCTGTTTTTGTCATTAGCACTGATTCACTCAAAGCTGTTCACTATTATCTGGTCTTTAAAAACTCTCACCTTTCACTCATGCTTCATGGCTGCATTCTGTCACGAATGAGAAGGAGGAGATCTGGGTCCAAAAGCAGGTAAGTATTTTTAATTAATAAAACAATAAACAAACAAACAAAAAGCCAATACGGCAGAACATAACATAAACTCAAATACTAGATAAACAAAACCAAGGCCAGGAAAACAGGAACACAGAACACACGAGACAGAAGACAATGCAGCCATGAAGCAGGAGTGAAAGGTGAGAGTTTTTAAAGACCAGATAATAGTGAACAGCTGTGAGTGAATCAGTGCTAATGACAAAGACAGGTGAATGCAATCAGGAAGTGCAGTGTAGGGAAGGGAAAACAGCGACCCCAAGTGGCTGAGGGAAGCCCCACAGCCCAGATCATGACAAATATATCACACTGTACTGTATATAGGATATAGGATAATATATCATAATTGTGACTAAGTAAAAATACAAACGTACAGTACATTTTAAATATATTTGGAATCCAGTCACAATTATATTACTTCACTCAGAATAAATGTGCAGAAGTTGTAATTTCTGGGGTACAACTTGGAGCAGTACCCTTAAAGGGATAGTTCACCCAAAAATGAAAATTCTGTCATTAATTATTAAGTAAATATTAACTAACATGTGTTAAATATATTGAGTAAATTATATTAAATATTATTTAGTATATTAATTAACTAAACGCCGGCTCCTGTGTCAGCAGCACCGCTCTTGTGAATGCACGTCGAAGACTGACACAGAAGACAAGAAATTGTTGAATAAAGTTGTTAGTTTTGTTTTCTTTGCACATTTGCTATTTTAAATGGACTATTTTAACGATGTGCTTACTACCTTTTTGGGCCTTGAATGTGGTAGTTGTCCTGGTAGTTAGAGGTAGAAACCTCTCAGATTTCATCAAAAATATCTTAATTTGTGTTCAGAAGATGAACAAAGGTTTGGAACGACATGAGGGTGAGTAAATAATGATAGAATTTTTGGGTGAACTATCCCTTTAAAGGGATATCTATGTACCTTATTTACCCCTAAAAGGGTCATAGTAACACCTTAAAGGTACAAATGACATATTCTAATGCCGTTTTATCTAATGTTATTTTCTGTATGATAATTAATGAGAAATTTACTGAGAAAAGCTTGTAGCAATTAGAGTCATTATTTTGATATTGTCGAGCTTCTGTGACTTTCTTTGACTTCACACTTTTCTCAAATTCTGAAATGTTTTTCCATCCGTCTTACTGAAAATCAAAACTTTAAAACTTCAAGACATTTAAAAATGCATATGCATTTAAAATAAATGAATATTCAGATTTCACTGAATATCTGGCCATGAAAAGGTGTGGGAGTTTTTCAGTGTGTTCTTGTATAATGATGCTGTGTAGGTGGTTAGGTGTGATCTACAGCCGATTAAGATCAGGTTTCCTTTTAAGAACAAGGTGATTTAGTCCCTTAAGCTTTAAAGGGATAGCGGTCTGGTGGAATGCCAACAGACAGCAACAAAAAAGATTTCAACAGGCACAATAATGCTGAAAACTAGAACTAGAACTTTAAAAACATGCCATCTTAATGCTTTTCTGCAACTTTTTTTCTACATACCTTATGTGACCCTGGACCACAAAACCAGTCATAAGGGTTTTTGAAATAGGATAAATAAGCTTTCCATTGACTTATGTTTTGTTAGGGTTGGAATATATTTGGCCAAGATACAACTATTTGAAAATCTGAGGGTGCAAAAAAAATCTAAATACTGAGGAAATCACCTTTAAAGTTATCCAAATGAAGTTCTTAGCAATGCATATTACTAATCAAAAAATAAGTGTTGATATATTTACAGTTGGAAATTTACTTAATGTCCTAATGATTTTTGGCATACATGACCCATTGTCATTTTGACCCATACAATGTATTTTTTGGCTGTTGCTACAACCTGTGCAACTTATGACTAGTTTTGTGGTCCAGAGTCACATATAATACACAGACCCCACCAGTGCCTTTAAAATAAAATAAACTCCATATGACTTAAGCCATAACTTTGTGTGAGAAACAAACCAAAAGCCATTACTTGGAAATTTTAAATCTCAGTTTTATGGGCTTGTTTCTCAGAAAACTTTATTCCTAAAATCCAAATCGCTTGTTGCAAGACCTCATAGCTATCATATTTATATGAGATCTCACACCTCAGTGCATTTGACTTATGAGGAGGAGTGAACGCTTTGCCTGCTGGTTTGGTTTATACTTGTACACTTTAGTTTGGACATGACCATCTGGAAGTTGTGTAATAACTGTAATAACAGATTCTGCTGAGAAGGTGTTCCGTTTAATTAGAAATGTTCAAATAGTTCCCTATATTAATGTGAGACAGAAACAGAGACATAGTGATAGTGATAGTAAGGGAAATCTGTTGTAAAATCTCCTATAGTTGTACTGCATGCTCATGTTTTCTGCAAAGGTGAATTATTATTTTAAACACCTACTGTATACCATCAGTAAGTACATTTATCAGTCAATTTTGACTTGGTTTTGACATCACAGAAACCTATAATATGGTGTTATTCGGGAGACATGAGAGAATCTGAATTATTAGCTTTAACATAAATTCCCAGAAAACTCTCAGATTAAGATGTTGGTCAGGACCCGTGATTGTTTAAGACTGACTTTATGTCTTGCCCAGTGTGAATACGAGAAGAAAAGAAACTATTGTTTCATCTCCAGTTGTAAAGCTGTGCGAAGGAGGGCTGTCTTGTGATACGTATTAAACCTGTTAACCGCTTGTGTGATTTTACAACACCATAGTTTGTACTGTTAATCACGGTTTCTACTTTCATTCTGTTTTCCTTCATTTCTGTTAATGTGACAGCTGTCATCTCCATCTCATTCACTAAAGACAGCCTTATTTTGCTAACATATTTGAAAGATGACTAACTTGTTTTAGTTAGTTAACTGTTCTGGATGTCTGACTTGAATTCAATAGAGTTGTTATCTGCCAAGATATGTGAGAGTGAGGAGTTTTTCACATGATCCTACCTGTCTGGAGCGCTTGTAAAATAGCAAATTGTTGAAGTCTGCTCTTTGCATAACAATTAAATGAGGCGAAACACATCAGGTTTATAGTTAAATAGGCACCTAAATTCAAACCTGTTTATACTTGTATCTTCTACTTGTAGGTCCTAAAAATAAAGTGTTATTTTAATATCACTGAGTGAGTTTACATGCACATTCATAAACTGATTATGCTTAATAAGCTGACAATGAGTTTGGTCATGTAAACACGGTAAACCGTTTTACTTTATTAGCGAAAGTCATAAATTGCTTATGCATACTAATCGGCACAGGTAGATGTTTGCCTATTATCCTAATTTCTCCTGGTGTGTGAACTCCTTAATCTGCAATATGTCAGCTCATTGAAGTGCACATGTGTAAGATGTAAGGAAAGCTTTAAGTGCATCCAGAAGAAATAATAGCAAACTGTGACTTTCTTGACCTAAGAAAAGATAAAAATGTGTCCTCATCTCATGCAGCTTAAAGGGATAGTTGACCCAGAAAAGACAGTTACCCCATGATTTACTCACCCTCAAGCCATCCTGGGTGTATATGATTTTCTTCTTTCAGACTAATACAATCAGAGATATAAAGAAAAATGTCCTGGCTCTTCCAAGCTTTATAATGGCAGTGAATGGCTGTTGAAATTTTGAATTTCCAATAAAGTGCATCCATCCAACACAGCTACAGGGGTTAATAAAGGCCTTCTGAAGTGAATCGATATGTTTGTGTAAGAAAAATATCCATATTAAAACTTTATAAACTGTAATCTCTAGCTTCCACTAAATGTCGTATGCTCCAGTTGGAAGTGATAAACGTGGAAGTGCAGTGGAGAGAGCAAAACAAAACACCGGTCATGAATTAGAAGTACAAAACGAGGATTTGTAAAGAAAAATGTTGGGGGGGTTTGATACAAGTCAAGAGGAGACTGCTTTTCCTTTGCTTTAAACAAAACTTTGTTGTCACAAAGCATGGCTTGAGGGTGAGTAAATCATGGTGTAATTTTCATTTTTGGGTGAACTATCCCTTTAAGTGGTACAGTAGTAAAAACTTAAAATATGAGAGGATAATGAGTTGGTTCGAGACATTTTGAAATACTCTAGGCTATTAAATGCTTTATTTAAAGGGTTCACCCCAAAATGAAAATTCTGTCATTAATTACTCACCCTTACATGAAATTGCCAAAAGCATTGGGACACCACCTTGTAATGAACAGGTTTGGCTACTTTAGTAATTTCCATGAGTACAAATCTTAATGTTTAAGCATATAATGATATTCTAGGGAACTTTGTGCTTCTCATTTTATAGCAACAGTTTGGAAACAACCCTTTTCTATTCAATGAAAACAACAGACAATGCCTCTGTGTATAAAGCAATGTTCAAATAGAAATGATCGATTCAATACAAACATAAATGCAAGTCGCACTCCCAGCTGAACACCTCTAGTGTGACTTTAAATGCAGACCTTGAGCCAAAAACTCATCGCCAAACACCAATGACTTGTACATAAGGGTACAGTAATTTTAGGCACTTCCGAATCTGGTGCAACAGAGATGGAAATACAATTTTTAAATATGTGAATTATGCTTTCATCGTTGTTGCCACAGTTTTGGAAGTGCCTTTTTCTGTTCTAAAGAAGGGAGTGTCCCAATAGTTTTGTCCATATAGTGTATGTACAAGTCATTGGTGTTTGGTGAGGAGTTTTTGGCTCAAGGTCTGCATTTAAAGTCACACCAGAGGTGTTCAGCTGGGAATAGGACTTGGCGTTCTGCAGAACAGTCAAGTTCTTTCACGCTGACTGAATCAGTCATTTCTTTTTGAACCTTGTCTTACACACAGAGGCATTGTCATGTTTGAAAGGGTCCCGTCCAAACTGTTGCTATAAAATTAGAAGCACACAATTCCCTTGAATATCATTACATGCTTAAACATTAAGATTTGTACTCGGAAATTACTAAAGTAGTCAAACCTGTTCATTAGAAGGGGGTGTCCCAATACTTTTGGCAATATAGTATTAAGTATGTATTTCCAAACCCGTAAGACCTTTGTTCATCTTTGGAACACAAATGAAGATATTTTTGATGAAATCCGAGAGCTCTCTGACCCTCCATAGCCAGCAAGGCACTGATCCAGAAAGGTACCAAGAACATGTGACATCAGTGGTTCAACCGTAATTTTACGAAGCTATGAGAATACTTTTTGTATTTCTGGTCCTTGACTGTGGTAGGACCCTTGCTGTCTATGGAGGGTCAGAAAGCTTGTTTGTTTGGAACAACATGTGGCTGAGTAATTAATGACAGATTTTCATTTTTGCCTTTAACATCACAACTCTCATAACAAATGTAATTCTCTAAGGAGAATACACGGATGCTTACATTGTCACATTACCAATAGGAAATAGGCTGGTTTTAATACAGTATTGTAAATGCAGTTTACATGCATTGCCAGGTTATTGCATGGTAGTCATGGTAGTTTCACTTTGTTATTTTAGTTCTTTAAGTTAAACTAAATGAAAAAGAGAACGATTCCTTTGGCAACAAGCTCAAATACAATATGGTTTTGATTGTGGCCTAATGATATTGTACTATTGTTGTTTTTCAGCCTCTGAGGTCTGAGTCACAGCTGGCTTCATATTACACCCCAGTGAAACCTCAGTCCCAATCTCCATCCATAGAGGTGAGTGTCTGACCTCCCTCTGTCTCACTTTCTGACTGTATCTGTATGATTCTTTATTCAGAATGTTATTCTGTAACACTTTATTCTGTGTTACAGTGTACACTCACATCATTGTCTGATTAAAAGTCTATGTTCTGGTTAAGCCTTCAGTCTGCTGTTGTAATATATCTATGTAATCAGCTTAATCTCAATAAATGAAGGCAGATTCTCTCTTTATCATTATTTATTGTGCTGTGTTTTCGAGTGTGTCACCTAGCTGTCATGCTGTTGTTCAGGCGACACTGGTGTCAGAGTTGAACCGTTTTGAGGCAGAGCTGGACTCAGACATTCGTGGTCTGGAGAGGAAACTGTCACAGAAACAGCAGCGGCGAGGCAGGGGTGAGGTACTGACCCTCCCATCTACACTTCACACTTACAGTTTTGTATTTCGCCAAACTGTTACGCAAGTCTTCCTGTCATTCCGATTTGAATTCCAGTTTAGCTTATTGTGATTTTTGGCCTTCAATTCTGAATTTTGCCTAGCAAATACAAAACAAATTCCTTCTTCAAAGTTTTAGAGAGTGAGGGTCAAAGAAAAACAGAGACATGGCAGTTAGATAAGACAGGGAGAAAATTTGTGAAGTTGTGTTTGGCATGCGGTATCAGTCCCTCTAAATGGCTTTTAAATCTTTTGGACTACTAACTAGACTTCAGTCATCTATTATGACCTCACTGATTTCTTTAAACTTCCCACACCCTTCAGACATGGTATTACTCTTAAGCTCCTACTTGTAGTGCCAGAAAAAGTTCCAAAAAAAGACAGTTTTTCTGCGTTTCTGGCCACCGCTGTGTTCTTCCTGTTCAGCGTGCTTCAGGTTGCTGGATGTTGGCTCTGATCTGACAGCTGTGCATGCTGATCCTCTCTGTCACTTCCTGTCATGCCGAACAGCCAAAGTCTGCAGCCGCCCACCGCTGATCTTTCGGTTGAGTCACGCTAACCTGCACAATGTCTGCTCTTTATATCCCAGCTTTGTTTATTTGATCCTTTTCTTGCCATGTCTCTCTTTGGTTCTTAAAGCGACAGTTCACAATTCTAATATGCTGATTTTCTGCTAAATAAATAAATATATATTTTTTGTATATTAGAAGTAACACTATATCTTACTGTCACTTTTGAACAATTTAATGCTTTCTAAATAAAATGTATTGCTTTCTTTTAAAAATAAATGAATGAATGAATAAATGAATAAACAATTAAGCAAATAATTAGCAGCAATTCAGCATATTAGAATGATTTCTGAAGAATCATGTGGGACTGAAGACTGGAGTAATGATGCTGAAAATTCAGATTTGCATTACAGGAATATATTACATTTTAAAATATATTTAAATAGAAAACAGTTATTTTAAATTTTAATATTATTTCACAATATTACTGTTTTACTCTAGTTTTGATCAAGTAAATGCAGACTTGGTGAACATTTAAAAATTGTACTGATCCCACATTTTTGACCGCCAGCGTTTATTATATATACAGTCATGTGAAAAAGTTAGGACACCTTATTGAATTTCATGGTTTTCTGTATCAGGACATAACAAAAAATATCTGGTCCTTGGCAGGTGTCATTATTTATTGAACAAAAATAAAGCCAAAATGGAAAAGTTAGGACACCCTTACTGTTAACATTGGAATTAAAAGGGTAAATAACAGTCAAGCACTGCTAATCAAATACCTTTGATTAACTGATCATCAGCAAGTCTGGGCACCTCTATAAAAGAGAAGTCTGGAGACTTCAGGTGTGTGTTAATACAATGCCAAGGAGGTAAGACATCTGCTATCATCTCAGAGAAGCATTTGTTGCTGCCATCAGTCTGAGAAGAGTAATATGGCTATTTCCAAACAATTTGAAGTTTATTCACAAGTGGAAGACATTTAAAACAGACACCTCTCCTTCCAGGAGTGGACGTCCCAGAAAATTCACCCCAAGATCAGACTGTCTCAGAGAAATGTCAGACAACCCAAGAACTACACCTCAGACTCTACAGGCCTCAGTTAACATGTTAAATAATGAAGTTAATGACAATACCATTAGAAAAATATGGGACAAAAATGGCATGTTTCAAAAGGCTTGGCAAAAGAAAGCATCTTCTATCTAAAAAAAAAAAAGTTGGCAGCACAGTTTAGGTCTGTAAAGTTGCATCTGAACAAAACATAAGTCTTCTAGAATAATGTCATTGAGTCGGCCATGTACTCCTCTGTACTGTATATCAAAGAATTCTCGAGTCAAATGTGAGGGCATCTGTCTGACAGCTAAAGTTGGGCCTAAATTGGGTCATGGAACAGGACAATGGTCTTAATCCCACCAGCAAATCTACAACAGAACGTCTGAAAAGAAAAGAATCAAGATGTTGCAATAGCCCAGTCAAACTCCAAATGCTGTGGTGAGATCTGTGCACAAGCAAATACCCACTAACCTTAATAAACTGGAGCAATGTTGAAATGAAGAGTGGTCCAAAATTTCTCCAGAACAATGTGAGAGACTGATAAAGTCACAGAAAAAAAAAAAAAAAAACCGTGATCTACAGGCAATTGACTCATAGGGTGTCCTAACTTTGTCGCACATGGCCTTTCCCTCCTGGCTGTATTTTTCATAAATAATGATACTGTGAGATATGTCATGTGATGATGTTTATCTGAGGATTTATTTTCCAAATTTTAAGACCTGCAAAGGACCAAATAATTTTTTATTATGTCCTGATACAAAAAAAAACATTAAATTCAATAGGGTGTCCTAACCTTTTCACATGACCGTATATATATATTAGTGCTGTCAATTGATTAAAAAAATCACAAATAATCCCATATAACAAGTTTTTTGCAATAATTGCAATAATTTCACATTAAATCTTCAAATGAATGTACAAACAACATAAAGAAAGTATATTTTTAATATTTGTTTAATGCTTTTTTATGACTTTTAATATGCTTTTGTTATGCTTTTTCTTTATGAATTTGTTTGACTATAGCATTTAACATTACAGTGTAATTGAGAGCTATCAATTTAACATTTATTAGACTTAAAAGTAACTTATAATTGAAGTAAACTTAAAACAATCTTCAACATAAACTAATGATCATAAATGTCATTTAGCTACCTGTGTTCTTCAGCAAGAAAATATAATTTGATAAAGTTATCAAACACTAAATTCTGGATCTGACACTGCTTTAAATGTGACTCATAAATAATAAATAATAAATACATGCACAGTTTTAAGTCAGCTTTAATCGCTTTAATGTGTATATATATATATATATATATATATATATATATATATATATATATATATATATATGTACATTAAAAACTAGATATCATTTTTAAAAATAAAAAATGTAAAAAAATTATTTTTGTTTTCTTGGGGAAAAAACAAACAGAAAAGCAGACTGTTTTGCTATTCACCTAAAATCTGACTATTCATGTAATCTAAAATTAGCTTTTTGACTCAATGAAAGCCGCACCTTTAATTGTTTAAGGCTTTATGACTTACCCCATGCTTGTGAATTACAAACTGTGGAAATCTTAGCTGATTACATCACCAGTTCCATCTGATTCACATTTACAATGCGAGGGGAATGAATGGAGTGAGTGTAGGACCCAGGGGAGCCAGGCAGCTCTCAGCACAGGAATGGTCACCGCCTCTTGAGATTGCCTTCGAGCTGCTCCCAAATGCTCCTGCCTAACTGTCTTTGAGAGAGTTCATGTGTGTAAGAGGTGAATGAAATTGGGATTTGTACTTACAGGGAGCTAAAACCAACACAGGAACCACAAGAACAGAAGACAACAGACAAGAAAACAGGTAAGCTTTTGAGTTTACATATTATACTTAGAGAACAAATTGGTTCCTAGAAGTTAGACAGAATATGAAAAAACCTTATACATTTAAAAAAATATATAGTTTTTACTAAAAATTCACTACAAAGGCCAGTCTTAGTCTAAAACACTGCAATTAAGTAGTTATATATGGCTTTTATATCATTTGGATAGAATTTAATGTTATAGTATAATATAATTATCTCTGTCTTCTGTTCTCAGTTTATATATTACAATATTAAGTTCCTCTATATGAAGCAGGGGTGAAATAGTTTCTTTGGAGTGTTTTGCAGAAATAATATCTGATAATGAGTCAGTAATGATGATGAAGTGTGACACACGTAGTAGATTCTTTGTTGTTTTCACTGTCTTATTAAGGTCATATGACATACTGTACCCGGCTTGTCTCCTCGTCTGATTGGTTAATTGTTGACTCTTTGGCCGGCGGCCCACATACCCGACCCCATGCTGAGCTCTTTGTGTGCTTGTACATGTGTTTGTGTGTGTGTGTGTGTTTATGTCTAAGTGTGTGGTCAAATTGAGGATGTCTCGGTTATTACTCACATGCTTGACCTTGTTCAATTTGTTAATAAAGAGGTACAGTATTGGTTCAGTTCTCACTAGACACTGTTTAGATGAGTGTGTGTGTGTGTCTGCAGTTGTTCACTCTGCATCGCTGCTCCTCAAGCAGTTATCCCTCTCTTTATGTCTTTTGACACGGCAGAGCTATAAAAGGCAAAGTTTGGTCCTTCCAGGCCTTTGCTTCAGATGTTCAGGCCCATTCTGACACCTTCAGCTTTAGTATTTACTCGCCAGGGCCCCGTATCTCACTGGATCTGACACATTCTTGAGTTCCCGCTCTGTTTTTTTGTTGCGTGTTGATGCTTTCTGCCCCCTTCAGCCCCCTGCTGACTACCTCCCCACCCTCGAAATGCCATAAATGCCCCTGCTGCTACAAAAAGGATACAGAGTGAGGACAGTTTTATAGCTTCCCTCTTTCTGGAACGATTAATAACCCTAAGGCTGAAAACCTGAAAACACAGTAACTGGTTGTTGCGTTCAGGAATTGGTATGCTGGCATTGTATCAATGTGATATTTGATTGCAGTTTGCCAATAATTTGTATAACAATTGTTAAAATAAAGCACTTGAGCAAAATGATGATGTTTGTGCTTAAAACATGGAAAAGAATATTTTTATTTATACAGTATTTATGTTTAGAGCAACAGAATCCTCCACTATTAATTAAATCTCTTAGGTTTGTCACATATTCATAAATATTCCTGTATTTCAAGCTGGATCCTCATGGCTGAGACAGACCATCTGTTGAGTTTTATGGAACTCTTCCTGTCTTCCTTGAGTCTGTTATTTTTTTCAAAGCTTAGGAGACTCTCGGTTGTTCATTCTTCTTCCTTATTGGAAACTGATAACGGTCATTTTGAGGAATTATGTCTGTAAACAGTTAAGGTCAAAAGTTTACATACACTTTGCAGAATCTGCAAAATGTTAATTATTTTACCAAAATAAGATGGATCATACAAGATATTTCATATTAAAGATGTTTACATATAGTCCACAAGAGAAAATAATAATAGAATTGATAAAAATAACCATGTTCAAAAGTTTACATACAATTCTTAATACTGTTTCCACCTGAATGATCCACAGCTGTTTTTTTGTTTTTGTTTTGTGATAGTTGTTCATGAGTCCCTTGTTTGTCCTAAACAGTTAAACTGCCTGCTGTTTTTCAGAAAAATCCTTCAGGTCCCATAAATTCTGTGTTTTTTCAACATTTTTTGTGTTTTTGAACGCTTTCCAATTATGCCTGTACGATTTTGAGATCCATCTTTTCACACTGAGGACAACTGAGGGACTCATATGCAACTATTACAGAAGGTTTAAACGCTCACTGATGCTCCAGAAGGAAAAACGATGCATTAAGAGCCAGGGGGTGTAAACTTTTTTTTTCATTTAGTACTGCCCTTCAAAAGCTACAGAAGATACTGTTTCTCAGAAGACAAAATAAGTTGCATTTACCCTGATTTTCAAATTCAAAAAGTTTTCACCCCCTTAATGTTTCCTTCTGAAGCATCAGTGAGCGTTTGAACCTTCTGTAATAGTTGCATATGAGTCCCTCAGTTGTCCTCAGTGTCCTCTCAAAATCATACAGTTGTTGGAATGAGTTCAAATACACAAAAATGCTGAAAAACCAAAGAATTTGTGGGACCTAATAGATTTTTCTGAAAAACAGCAGGAAGTTTAACTGTTCAGGACAAACAAGGGACTCATGAACAACTACCACTAAACAAAAAAACACAGCTGTGGATCATCAGGTAACAACACAGTATTAAGAGCCAAGTGTACTCTTGTGGACTATATGTAAACATATTTTTATGTGAAATATCTTATTCAGGTCAGTACTAAATAATAACATGCATTTTGTATGATTCCTCTTATTTTGGTAAAATAATTAAATTTTTGCTGATTCTGCAAGATGCATGTAAACTTTTGACCTCAACTGTATGTAGGGGGATGTTTACACGACACCACTTTCAACCAAAACCGGGAAATGTTTCATGTTTTTTGGCTGTTCATTTGCATGACAACAGTATTTTGAGGGCCTGAAAACAGGTTTTTTAAAGAGCACGTTTTTGGAATGATACTGAAGTGAAGTTTCAGCTCAAAACCCCCCCTCATTTATGTCATTTCGAAAATGGCTATTTTGAGTGGAAGCAGAAACATGCTGTTTTGCGCATGTTTCTTTAAATGTGAATGAGTTGCTGCTCCCCACTCCCTTTTCCCGGATAGAGCTGTGCCTTTACAGCTTGTACCTCATATATCCTGCCAAAAAAGATCTGTTTGGTTTTAAATATTTTGTCTATCGCATTGAAATCATGTGTTTTAAACCATATTAGTTTAAACTTCTGATATACGGTTTTCTAAGTGCACACATCCGATGCACGCGATGAAAGTACTAATAAGTCTCTTTCAGGTCTTATTGTGCCTAAACTGTCAAATACACACAAGTTTATGTTAAAAACACACAAAAGTTACAAAAACAGTGGATTATGTCTGGGAAGGTCAACAACTGGGAAAGAAATCGCAAAAAAGTGGAAACATGCAGATTAAGGGGCGGTAATATTATAATAAGATCACGGGGGGAGCAAAATCTGAATGGCTTGTTTTTCACGTTGGCAGAGTTACTGGATTGTCCTTTTTCACGTTTTCTGAGTTGGTAGATGCACCGGAAACCTAATTATAGCACTAGAACATATTAAAAAATCAGATTTTCGTGATATGTCACCTTTAAAATGCAAACGAAAAAACTTCTCTGTGTAAAAATATCTTGCTGTTTTTTACTTTAGTGTTTTGCATCTACATTATTTTGGCTAGAGTCACATGATAGTTAGTCACATGATAATTTTGTTTTTCTTTTCCAGCTATCCTGTAATCGCCTGCTCTGCTGTGAAGCAGGGCACAACAGCAAGCCTTATGCATGCTGATGGTAAGATAAAGTCATCTTCCTATCCCCTCCTCTCCCATGTTTCCTATTTCCTTGTACTTTTTGCCACTCTTCTCCTCTCCTCTCATTTCTGTGAAATGAGAAAAACAAATGAAGTCTATCACTGTTCGGCAGAACAGGAAGTGTGTAACAAGCAGCAGGATGGAGGTCTTGATTGCAGATTATTTTCATCCAGTTGTTTTTCCTGGAGATTAATTGAGAAAGGCTCTGCCATTGTAAACACAGTAATGTGTGCAGAGCTGGAGGCCCAGTGAACCTTCTTAAGAGAAAAAAAAAGTTTTTAATGATTTGACACAAGTTAATTTGATTAAATCTTCACTTTTCCTCACTAATACACACCATCGTTCAAACGTTTGTGCTTGGTAGGATTTTCTTTCAAAAAGGCTGCATTTATTTGATCAAAATATAGTAAAAATAGTATAATATTAAGTTTCAAGTAAGTATGTTAATATATTTTAAAACATAATTTATTTCTGTGATGCAAAGCTGAATTTTCAGCGTCATTACTCCAGTCTTCATCCTCACATGACCCTTCAAAAATCATTTTAATATGCTGATTTGCTAATATTTTATACATGAATATATTTGTAAGGCATTTTTTTAGTACTAAATATTTTGTAACATTATGAATGTATTCACTGTCACTTTCGATCAATTAAATGCATCCTTGCTGAATAAAAATATTAATTTATTTAAAAAAAACTTACCTCAGTTATTTGATCTGCTGTGACTTAACATGTTTTGAAATATTCATGAAAAGAATTGCCTAAAATAGCAAATAACAAATGACCAGAAATAGCAATTTCAGATCTTTATATTATAAATTACATCAACTGACAAATAACATTATCTGATCAAAGACAGTCTGTAAAACCCCTCTGTGAAACCCCTCATTAAATCTCCTCAAATATGTGGATTACGCAACAACATAAGACAGTAAGGTATCCATCTACAAAAAGAGCTTTAACAGAGCTTTGCACAGAAACCCTAGTTTAATCTGGTCTTTTGGAGCAGACAAGAAAACCAGACATCCTTCGCATGATCACCACATCCTGGTGTTGTATATTATATGGCACATTACAGGCTAAGATCTCATAACTGGGCTTCTCTTTCCTCCACAGATCACATAACATCAGACATGGATTTTCCACCCAAGAAAGAAGAGAGAAAGGTACAGAATTTGATCATTTTTCTCACAAGTGTTCGAATGGAAAGTACATGTTTGACACAGACTTTGAGAAAAAAAGCATGTTTGTCTACACAGATGAAAGCAGCCCGAGCCAAATATAATTTCCAAGCACAGTCACCAAAGTAAGTCGAAACAAAAGACACAGCACACATTTCATTATATATAATTATTTGCAGAATTGCGATGAGTAAATGAAGGATTTGGGAAATGCCATTTTAATAAAACAAAATTTGTTTAAATTTAGTATTGTTTATTTAATAATACTTTAACATATTTATAATCACGCACAGTCATTATTTTTATTCTTAAACCTCTCATCCTTAGGGAGCTGACCATACAGAAAGGTGATGTAGTGTACATACACCGGCAGGTGGACGCCAACTGGTATGAAGGAGAGCATCATGGGAGAGTGGGAATCTTTCCCACCAGCTATGTGGAGGTTTGTCCATATATATGCATGCAAATAAGACACTTCACATCATCTTCTTTATCATTATCATTTATTCACGTTCCTATGTTTTCTCTGCAGATTATTCCTCCAACGGAGAAGCCCACACCAATAAAGTCACCCACCATCCAGGTGCTGGAGTACGGAGAGGCTGTAGCCCTGTTCAACTTCAATGCCGACCTGCCTGTGGAGCTGTCCTTTAGAAAGGTGCCAGAAACACTCCAGCATACAGTATGTGACTCTGAAACACAAAACCAGTCTTAAGTAGCATGGGTATATATACCAATAGCTAAAAATACATTGAATTTTCTTTTATGCCAAAAATCATTAGGATATTAAGCAAAGATTTAAAAATGTTCCATAAAGATATTTTGTAAATGTTCTACCGTAGATATATCAAAACTTATTTTTTGATTAGTAATATGCATTGCTAAGAACTTTATTTGGACAACTTTAGGCAATTTTCTCAATGTTTTGATTTTTTGCACCCTCAGATTACAGATTTTTGCTTTTTTTTTACCCTTATGACTGGTTTTGTGATCCGGGGTCACATGTACTACTAGTAGATTGAAGATGTTGACTAGATGAAACTTTTCCAGAAAGGTTACTTTGACAAGCTGCCAAAATGAACTCCAACAAATAGGGATGCACCGATACGAATCGGCCGATCACTTGCGCGTTTTGTCAGTAAAGCCGGTTCTGTTATCAGCGGTAAATGCCATCAGGTGCGTGATTTCACATTGAGCCGTATATACTACACACAGCCGTTGTTTACCGACGAGCTGCGCAAATCAATGTTCATTGTGTAGTATATACGGCTCAACGTGAAATCACGCACCTGATGGCATTTACCGCTGATTACAGAACCGGCTTTACTGACAAAACGCGCAAGCATGATCGGCCGATACGGATCGGTGCATCCCTACCAACAAACATCATCTTGGCCTGATTTTGTTCGAAAAATTGAGCAAATTTTGATTTAGTCTTAGTCATAGTCTTCTGACTAAAATGTAATTTAGTTTTAATCATATTTTAGTCATCTAAATAGTTTTTTTGGTTTTAGTCTAGTTTTAGTCAACCAAATATCATAAAATCGAATGGGTTTATGCAGTGTAATGCGTTTATTAAGCATTTCTCTAAAATGACCAAACTTATTGTATAGATTTCATATCAAGACTTTATCATTATAGACACAGATTTAACTGCTGTGACACGCAACATGAATTTATATTAAAATGAAATGAAACAACTTCTTGTAAAAAAACAAACAAGAAAATGGTCTTTTCAATCAGTGTTGTTTTCGTCAACGATGACGATGACGAAATCATTTCGTTGACGCAACTTTTTTTCATGACGATAACGAGACGATGACGAGATAAAAATGGCTCGTTGATGACTAAAACATGACGAGACGTGTGTGAGTTTTCGTTGACGAGACGAGAATAGACGAAAATGTTAGTGGGTGGTCCGTCAGACGTTTAAAATGCACGACATTTCTGCTTATTGTGCATGCCAATTAAAACCGAAAAAAGTATCTGCCGCTATGGCAAGCCGTTTTAGCATTAAATACTCTTTGCCATACTAGTAGGCTATGGCAAGCCATTTTAGCATTCTATCCTTGTTTGGTTACGCCCACCACCTGGCGTGCAGCGCACAACGTGCTCAACATGTCACATTGTTGTCACTCACACAGACAGACGATTAACCATGATGGCGGCAGTTTGCACATTATTTCAAATATATGTCTTTTATGTCTAAAACCATTCCTTCATTATTGTAATTATTGGTGAAAATAGTCGATCCGGAAGCTCACATTGTGTTGAACTATAGATCTGCTATTTTCACAACTTATAAGTGACACTACCCAACAGCAAAATACTTACTGACCTACATTAATTTGTTAAAAGACTACTTTTCCCTCTTTTTTTGACTAAAACTAGACTAAAACCTTTATGACTTTTCGTCGCCTAAAATTGGACTAAAACTATCACATATAGAAGTGACTAAAATTTGACTAAAACTAATAAGCATTTTAGTCCAAGAGACTAAGACTAAATCTAAGATGGTTGTCAAAAACAGCACTGTTTTCGATGAAATACCAATGGAAATAGGCTAATTACGCATTCTTTATAAGAACTTGTTTACCGCATTCTTCATTCTTTTATACAGACATATTTATATATATTTATATAAATAAATTTAAATTAATCTGTATTAGGGCTACTAAAGCGATTCAGTCAAGAGCATTGAGTGATTTTGTGTCTTTGTTTTGTTGTTTGATGAATTCCACAGACAAAAACAATTAAATTAGGCTGCTGTCCCTTTAAAACCGAACGCACAGATGCAATGTACTGATACGCGTCCAAAATTCTCTCTACTGTTTACGTTCACGTAAGATGTAACCGAGTTTGAATACTCATCAAAATGGACAATTCGACATCATTTTGTGTGTATTTCTCTGTTCATGAGACGCGTAAGAGTACTCGTGTGCTGTGTGAGAGACGCTCCTTCGATGTGTGAGCTCGTAAACTGGACTGAATTGAGTTATCTTTTGCGTCATCAAATTTATCTATATATCTGCTCTTCTCAGTTCAAATCTACGCATCTAACCTCCTAACTATGCAGCAGATTGGTTCTGAATGAATCTTTTCCCAAATTGTCCCTTTCGTCCTTTTTCATCTCATTTTTTTCGTTGACGAAAATGTCAATAGATTTTCGTCATAGTTGTCGTCATTCAAAACGAGTTTTCGTTTCGTTATCGTCTCCTTAATATCATCTCGTCAGTGAAAAAATTAACACTGTTCGAAATTACGTCACACCTGTTCGTTCTATGATTTTGCTTGCATATCGTGGCCTTAAAGGGATAGTTCACCCAAAAATGAAAATTACCCCATGATTTACTAACCCTCAAGCCTTCCTAGGTGTATATGACTTTCTTCTTTCGCGAATAAAAACAGAGTTATATTGAAAAATGTCTCAGCTCTTCCAAGCTTTATAATATCAGTGAATGGGTGTTGAGATTTGGAAGTCTAATAAAGTGCATCCATCCATCATAAAAGTGCTCCATATGGCTCTGAGGGGTTAATAAATGCCTTTTGAGGCAAATCGATGTGTTTGTGTAAGAAAAATTATTCCTTATCTAAAACTTTATAAACCGTAATCTCTAGTTTCCCCTCTGGTGAGAAGTGACAAACGTGCATGCACAGAGGAAAGAGCAAAACAAAACACTGGTCATGAATTAGAAGTGCAAAATGATGATTTGTAAAGAAAAATGTTGGGGGATTTCAGTATAAGCCAAAAGGAGACTAGTGTTGCATCTTTGCATCCATTACTCCTGTAAACAAAACTTCTAGCATCACGACTATTCTCACCGGATATTAAATATGGATATTTCGGAGTACTTTTTACGATGGATGGATTCACTTTATTGGTCTTCAAAATCTCAACACCCATTTACTGCCATGATAAAGCCTGGAAAAGCCAGGTTTTTTTATATATATAATTGTATTCGTCAGGAAGAAGAAAGTCATATAAACCTAGGATGACTTAAGGGTGAGTAAATCATGTTGTAATTTTCATTTTTGGGTGAACAATCCCTTTAATGATAATTGTGTTATGGTGTAACCTTCCGAAAGCGTCACTAAATTAATTAAGCAGTGAATGAATCTGTAAATCAGAGTGAGTAAATTATGACACCATTTTCATTTGTAGGTGAAGTAACCCTTTAAGGCAGTGGTTCTCAACCAGGGAGCCAAAATTAAATTAAACTAAGAAAAAACAACAGATCAACAACAGAGTTTTTTTTTTTTTTGGAAAGAATGTGAATTCTAAACCTAAAAAAGTAAATCTAATAAAATCTGGATAATATAAGATTTAAATTTTTTTTAAAGATGTTTTTCTGAAGAAGTCTCTTGCCTGCATTTATTTTATCAAAAGTACAGCAAAAACAGTAAAAATGTAAAATATTTTCACTATTTAAATAAATGTTTTCCATTTGAAAATATTTTAAAATGTAATTTATTCCTGTGATCAAAGCTAAATTTTCAGCATCATTACTCCAGTCTTCAGTGTCACATGATCCTTCAGAAATCATTCTGATATGCTGATTTGATGCTCAAGAAACCTTTTATTATTGTTATTATTATTATTATCAATGTCAACACTTGAATACATTTTCTTCAGGATTATTTGATGAATTGAAAGATATAAAGATCAAAATTTGTCTAAAATAAAAAGCTTTTGTAACATTATACGCTATACCATTCAAAAGCTTGGAGTCAGTATAATTAATTTATTTGTTATTTTGGTACAGAAATTATAGAAATTAATGCTTTTATTTAGCAAGGATGCTTTAAATTGATCAAAAGATTTCTATTTCAGATAAATGCTTTTCTTTGGAACTTTCTATTCATCAAAGAAACCTGAAAAAATTCTACTCAGCTGAGAAGAAAACCAGAATATTACTGTGATTTCTGAAGGATCGTGTGACTGGAGTAATGATGCTAAAAATTCAGCTTTGAAATCACAGGAATAAATTACATTTTAATATGTATTCAGATAGAAAATAGTAAAAATAAATAGTAAAAATAATTCAAATATGTACTATTTTTGCTGTACTTTGGATCAAATAAATGCAGGCTTGGTGAGCAGAAGATACGTCTTTTAAAAACATTAAAAATCTTACTGTTTAACAACTTTTGACTGGTGGTGTATAAAATAATTTGTAAATCCTTACACTGAATTCTTTTGCAGTGAATTACAATGTAAAAAGTCATGAGGCCTTTGAATATCATTGTAGACAGTAGGGAGCTTTAGAGACTAAAAAGTTCAGAACCGCTGCTTTAAGGCTTGAGTTTGGTAATTAGGTTAATGAATTTTAATCATTTCATGCTCAGACATGTAAATCAACTCTAAAACTAGCACAGATATGTAGGATAATGGTTGTCTGGAACAATTATAGACAATTACTGTAAATTATACAGTTTAAAATCATTATACACAAATATTCGACCATGGAATGTTGCGACTGACCAATCAGAATCAAGAATTCCAGAGAACTGTGATATCTGATACCAGGCAGCTTTAGTAGCTCTTTTCTCTCTCTTGTCTCTTGTCTCTGTCTCAGGGCGAGGTGATCTCTATCACCAGACGTGTTGATGATCAATGGCTGGAGGGTCGTATCGCCGGAACCAACCGCAGTGGAATCTTCCCCGTCAACTACGTCCAGGTCAACAAAATGCCCCGCACTAAAAGCAGCGATGACTTTCCATCTTCTCCCACTCTTTCTCCAGAGCCCCTCAGCCCTGGTCGACCACAGCACTCCCCTCTGTCTCCCTTGTCACGCTCCCCTGAACCCCAGCTTTCACCTTACAAGCACTCCAGCCCATCACGCTCCCCTCTGTCACATGCACGGCCCAACTCACCAAAACAGCCTTCAAACCACTTCCTGTTCTCGCCTGGCCCCACTTCATCCACAAGGACCGGATCGCTGCACCCTCACAGCCCACTGGAAAGGGACACCAGATCACCCGTGTCACCCTCCAATCATGTGCTGAAATCTTCACAGGGCCCGGGACTGCCAGCAAACAACAGTCCGCACCCTCCGTATATCATACAGGTTTGTGTAGACAAACAACACTACATATTTGTGACCCTGGACCACAAGTAGCATTTGGTATATTTGTAGCAAATAGCCGAAAATACATACATTTTTCTTTTATGCCCAAAATCATTAGGATATTAAGTAAAGATCATGTTCCATTAAGATATTTTGTAAATTTTCTTATATGTGACCCTGGACCACAAAACCAGTCATAAGGTTAAATTTTACAAAACTGAGATATATACATCATATGAAAGCTCAATAAATAAGCTTTCTATTGATGTATGGTTTGTTGGGATAGGACAATATTTGGCAGAGATACATGTATTTGAAAATCTGAAATCTAAGGGTGCAAAAAAATCAAAATACTGAGAGAAATCACCTTTAAAGTTGTCCAAATTAAGTTCTTAACAATGCATATTACTAATCAAAAATTACATTTGGATAGATTTACAGTAGGAATTTTACAAAAAATCTTCATGGAACATGATCTTTACTTAATTTCCTAATGATTTTTGACATAAAAGAAAAATCAATAATTTTGACCCATACAATGTATTTTTGGCTATTGCTACAAATATACCCCAGCGACTTAAGACTGGTTTTGTGGTCCAGGGTCACATATATGAAAACATTATTTTGATTAGTAATATGTTTTGCTAAGAACTTCATTTGGACAACTTTAAAGGTGATTTTCTCAATATTTAGATTATTTGCACCCTCAGATTCCAGATTTTCAAATAGTTGTATCTCAGCCAAATATTCTGTCCTAACAAACAATACATCAACGGAAAGCTTATTTTTTCAGCTTTCAGATTAACCCCTTATGACTTTTGTGGTCCAGGGTCACATTTATGTGAGGCCTATTAATCAGATTAAGTTTTAGGGAATTTGATTAAATTTGAGTATTTTTATTTGTACACTACAGATCAAAAGTTTGGGGTTAGTACGATTTTTATTTATTTATTTGGTTTGAAAGACATTCATATTTTTATTTAGCAAGTATGCGTTAAAGTGATCAAACATTGTCAACATTGATAATAATAAATGTCTCTGGAGCAGCAAATCAGCTTTTGCTGATTACAGTTATTTTAAACTGTAATAATAAAATATTACAAAATATTACTTTTACAGTTTTCTTGTATTTTTGATCAAATAAATGCAGTCTTTCAAATGTATTAACACATTTATCTGACTCCAAAACTTTTGAATGGTGAAATGTTTTTGTATGCATTAAATTGATAAAAAGTGAATCTTGAAAAAGGGTATATAATATTAAGCGGCAAAACTGTTTTCAGGAATGGTAATGATAATAAATTCTGCATCAAATCATCATATTAGAATGATTTCTGAAGGATCATGTGACACTGAAGACTGGAGTAATGATGCTGAAAATTCAGCTTCAATCACCAGAATAAATTATGTGAAAAACTGTTATTTTAAATTGTTATTAATTATATAATAATTATTATTTTAAGCTATTTTATTTGTATATTTCCTGCATTTTCATTTAATTACAGTATATTAAACACACAGTGAGGATCAAAAGTAAAAAATCAATATCAGCTGATCACAAGTGACAACATAATGTGGCTATGAATGTGGCTATGAATGAGTGTGAATGCTTAAGACATGTTGCATTATTTTTTGTGGATGAAAAATAACTAAATACATCTTTCACAATCATGTTTAGAATCGGACCAGAACACAATCTCCACAGCTCAATGCAGATGTTAAAATTCCTTCCACATCCACGTCTCCTGTGAACATGGGTTTTTCACGAAAGCCGTGAGTATTTATACAGTACATTGTTCATTACTATTGACTTAATTCAAGCAAACATAGAAATATCATTTACATTTATTTGTTTTACAATTAATTAATTATAGAAAAAAGGAAAAACAAATCTCTTCATTTACTTTCTATCATGTTCTGAAAGAAAATCATGAGGTTTAACATGTAACATGTAGGAGAGTAAATATGATTTTTAAATGTGAACTGTCCCTTTAAGAATGTAGAAAATACATATCCAGAGTTAATCCAGCTTCACCCTTTACCATTTGTTATTCTTTTTCATTCATTTTTTTTCCCTCTTTGCACTCAGGTATAAAGCGGTTTACAACTATAAACCCCAGAACAGAGACGAGCTGGAGTTGAGAGAGGGAGACATCGTTCAGGTCATAGAGAAGTGTGATGACGGCTGGTTTGTAGGTAATGGCCCTTTAAGTTTGCTTCACTTTACAGCTTTTTCTGACCCAGAAATGCCAACTTAAACAGGATAGGTCTGTTTTAAAGACAGGTCAAGAGATTAACCACAGGGATGCATGATATAGGCTATTTGTACTACAGTTGAAGTAAAGTTTACGTACACCTTGAAGAATCTGATGCTTCAGAAGGAGCCAGGGGGTGAAAACTTTTTGAATTTAAAGATCAGGGTAAATTTAACTTATTTTGTACTAAATGAAAATATAGGATATTTAGGCAAAATGAGAAAGATCTACACATCTTCATTCTGTTCAGAAATGTTCACCCCCTGGCTCTTAATGCACTGTGTTTCCTTCTGGAGCATCAGTGAGTGTTTGAACCTTCTGTAATAGTTGCATATGAGTCCCTCAGTTGTCCTCAGTGTGAAAATATGGATCTGAAAATCATACAGTCATTTTTTGAAAGGGTTCAAATACACAAAAATGCTAAAACCAAATAATTTGTGGGACCTGAAGGACAGCGGGCAGTTTTAACTGTTCAGGACAAACAAGGGACTCATGAACAACTATCACAAAACTAAAAAAAACAAACAAAAAACCCCAGCTGTGGATCATTCAGGCAACAACACAGTATTAAGAATTGAGTGTATGTAAACTTTTGAACAGGGTCATTTTAATAACAAAAGCACAGGTGAAAGATATTTATCTTTCAAAACTGAAAGATGTATTTTTTCAAGATTTTAAAAATGCTCCCAGTGCAAAGACCTTACCTGTGCTGCCCTCTATTGGCCATTTCTCACAACACAGTACTGTCATTTACCATAGTGCTAGCAAAGTGGTGTGTCAAGTTTTCTTGCTTAAACAACATTGTATTCTTCGCTTCCTGTCAGGTACGTCTGAAAGGACCCAAGCTTTTGGAACATTCCCTGGCAACTATGTGGCACCAGTTTGAGAGCTTCCACCAGTTCTTGTTCACTGACACTACAGGCTCAACCACTAATTTAAAATACAGTCTGTCTGTACTGCCACTGTACACTATATACAAAACCACTGCCCTCCTCACACACAAATATAAAACTGTAAAAACTCCTTCACATCCTCCACCAAGCATGTGCACTCCTCACCTTGATGTTGGACACGGTTGGGTTTGACCACTCACGTGTGATGAAGCCGCACTGCATTATGCTTTGAAGATTCTTACATTTATTTATAGTTTTCCCACAATGATCTAAGATGACTCATTCAATTTTAACATCCACTTTGGTTTCAGATTTGTAGCAACATTGCCCTTGAACACTACAAACCCTGAGGATCTGGATGTAAGACTTGGTTAAAATGTCTTTTTTTTTTTTTTCAAACACTCATCACAGATGTCATTTACTTGTCGCGCTGGCTTAGCTGATCGCCACATCGTATTATAAACACAACTGCAGTCTTTGCAATCATTATCAAGTGTCTTTAAGCGCTTAATGCAATTGTTTCCAATTATTAAAGTCTGTAATAGGTTCAGGTTTAGTGTGTAACAAACCCAGGATGCAACATATCTTCAGCATTAGGACAGGGAAAGTGTTACTTTTGTATTTGTAAAAGTCTCCTGCTCAGTGAAAAATCAATTAGGGTTTGATATTTTGTGGTGGGTTCCAGCCAGACAAGATTAAGCATGGTTTTTGACTCGATATAAATGATTTAAATCCACATCCAAAACCATATTCAACTGAAAATGTTAATTAATGCAGGATCAGTCTTCAGGATCAGGATCAGAAGAACATCATGATTTTCGTGTATATTCATTCCAAATTGTAAAAGGTAAAATTTCAAAGAATATATCTGTAAGTTTATATATGTTTTACATATGTAATGTTTTCCTTGTTTTAAGCTTATATATTAAGATTTATGCTTACAGCAAGAACTAAAAACACAAAACACCACATATTAATCATAAACTTAATCATAAATGATTGTCCAGGTTGAAATTGACGCCTTAAAGTGAACTCTGAAATTAAGACTTATATGGCTTAATATAACATAAATGATGTCTGAATACTGAAATATGTGGTAGAAAACCCATGAAAGATTTACATTATTTTTGAAAAATCTTGGTTTTATACATATTTTGGTCTATGTTGGTCGCTATTATTTTGATAATGTGAAATGCTATTCAGATGCTGTTGCTATTTTTACCACAACACATCTCAGAAAAATAAAATAGGATGACCACAGCTTCTGAAAAAGCGTCCAGGTGGTGATGGATATAAGCATAGGCTTAAACCAAACGGTGTAGCATCGAAGTTTCCCCACAAGGAGTCTAAACGCTTTTGGATATCGAGTGAAATCCGTGCTGAGAAACTCCTTCAGTGGCTGCAGCATCATGACAAGCGTCGCATGTTTACATCCGGCCGTTTCTTGTCTCTGCCGTTTGTGAACTCTTTCAGTAGCTGTGGTCTGCTAAAAGACTTAAAGGCACCAGGGCTAAAGTGGAGAAAACAAAGACTTGAGTCTTTAGAATGTTTTATACATCCACTTCCCATTCCTTTCTCCTCTTCTTATCACTTTAAATAGCAGTGAAGACTTACATCACTTCCCTTCCCTTCGACTGAAAATTACAACCAAAAGCCACACAATGTGGTCTTTGTATCAGCATTTTATTTACCAAATTGTGTTGAGGTAAAAATAGCAACGGGTAGCCAGTAGCTCAAGGAGTGCTGCCATTTGAAATAATGGCACCCCCCATATATCTTTCATGGGTTTTCACTACATGTTTTAGACTTCATTTACGTTATAACCGGGGTTCACTTTAAAATGAAATCAGCTTGTGTTTATTATGTCAAAGAACATACGCAGAGATTTCAGGACACGAGCTGGTGGACTTTTCACTGATGCTTTATGTTGGCTATAAAAATAGTTGCGGAAGATGCCGGTGTTGTGCCGAATTCTGACCCCCCGCCAGATTACTACCCCCTACCCCTAGTATTGGTAGGTTTAGGGTTAGGTGTGGGGGAGGGGTTAAGATTAGGGGCGGGGTTAGGATTAGGCAATCAGGTAGCGATTTCAACGAGAGGGGGTAATAATTTGGCAGGGGTCGAAAATGGGCACAACACCGGCATTCACTGAATTCCATTATTAACTCACTTTGTCTTCTGTTTTTAATTAGCCTATCTGGGAACTGAAGTAGCTGACTGCATTTTGTTGTACAGATTGTTGAATCCTTATCACACAGTTATCGAAATAATGCAAAAAAGATAATATATTTTTATTGACACACAATGTATTGCAGTATGTAAGGTACTCACAGATTTTGATAATGATCAAATAAATAATGAAAAACATCGGTTTGCTTGTTGCTTTTACTTTTCAAATCATGAAGATTTTCTTCAGTCTTTAGAGAAGACTGAACACCTTCCAGCATCTGCTCTATACAGTAAATGCTTGTGTTGTTACTGTTGTCACACGCTGTCTTTCATATTAGTCAACACACCTATTTGAATGCAACAAATGAAATAATGACTGTTGAGTAGATGATGACAGGTAGCTGTCTGTTAAAAGACCATGTAATATAGCTCATAATGCCTTTATTTTCCAAAACACAGATGCGGAACAAACTTTCTATAACCTCACTGTTGACCCAGACACAACTTATTTACTTAGTTACAACTTTTGTGTTTTGAGACTATACTGATTGATTATATGTATATTAAAAGTGATTATGTTTAATAAAATGCTACAATATTAATGATATTATTATCATTGTTATTAATATTATTAATATAATATTGAATATTTTTTATACACTGCCGTTCAAAAGTTTGGGACCAGTAAGACTTCTTTAAAAGAAGTCTCTTATGCTCATCAAGGCTGCATTTGTATGATCAAAAATACATAGGAAAACTGTAATATTGCAAAACGTTATTACACTATAAAATAATGGTTTCTATTTTAATATACTTTAAAAAATTTAATTTATTCCTGTGACGCAAAGCTGAATTTTCATCAGCCATTACTCCAGGTTTTAGTGTCACATGATTCAGAAACCATTCTAATATGTCGATTTATCAGGGGCCAAGCACAAAAGGTGCTAAGGCACCTATTGTATTCACTGGCATTTTTATTCTTCTTCTTCCTTCATTTCTTCTGTTTCTTCCACTCTTTAAAGTTGTGTAATTTGGCACAGAGATAAAGGACAGTCTCAACATTAACCAAGTTTGAAGTGTCTAACTTAAAGTCTCTAGTGCCACCACTTGTCCAAAGTTTCACTCATGTTTATACTAATAAATTTTGAACCTTAAGATCTAGAAGGAAATTGAATTCAAATTTAAAAAAGTCAAACTCATCCTAGAAGGTTTGTCTGATTATCACCAAAATTGGCTCAGATTTAGATTATGCTGGCAAGAAGTTATGGATTTCAAGTTGATTATTCAAACCATTCTCGAATAATGGCATATTGAGACCAAACTTGGTGTTTGTTATAAAAACCATGATCTGAGGCTACCTGCACAATTTCGGCACATATTCCTATATTCCTTGGGTCATGCCGAGAACATAAATACCAATTTTGTCATAGTCAGCCAAACTTCCTGTCCGCCATTTCGATTCATGTTGAAAACTTTTTGCCAACTCCTTCTAGACTGTTGGTCAAATTTTCACCAAATTTGGGCCAGATCATCTTCAGACCATGCTGATAAAACGTTATGGATGCTGTGTTGATATACGAAATGGTTAACATTTAACGCATCACGGAATTTGCTGGAATCATGCCAAACTGCATCTGAGGCTGTATCTCTGCAAAGCCTTAACCCTTGTGCGACCTTATGGACATTTTTGTCCATTTCAGTTTTGTTTTTTGTTATACGTGTGCCAGTGTTAATGCCAACTGCATAAATTTGGGCTCATGTGTTTATTTTTATTGAAATTTTAATATTTCACCCTCATTTTCTTCAAAAAATCTATTTTACCCTCCGTACAAAAAATACTCACACTTAGGACCGTAAGGACAAAAATGTCCACATTGAAACCCATTAAAACTGCATTTTTTTTTAACCCAAGGCCATTTGACTATAAAATGATGCAATATTTGGTAGGCATTCATTCTATCGGCAAGGCTTCAAATTAAAATTTTTTACCTTTTTTTTACTAGATTGTGCCATTTTTTTTTTCAAAAAAAAAAAAAAATCTAACACTACATAACAAATATTAATTCCCTTAAAATTAATGTTGTTGTTCACTGACACACCCAAGAATCTAATAAGCAAAGAAAAAATTCAGCTTAGCATTTAGCATATGGAATTTAATTACTATTTTTCATTTTTTTTCAAAAAAAAAAAAAAAAACACCTGGCGTTATGTAAACAAACCAGCATTTAAAGGGTTACAATTCAGAAAATTAATGAATGTTTGGTATATATGGATAGAACAGATGCTAGTTAAAAAATCGACATCAGTGAAAGTGGAAAAAAATATATTAATAAATCATATTTTTAAGACAGTTTTTGGACATGGACATTTTTGTCCATTTTGCACCTATATGTAATTTTTTTTTTAATGCACAAGGGTTAACATATTGACCACGCCCCAAAAATTTGGT